>NC_084746.1:48994445-49146945 GCF_033978785.1 Entelurus aequoreus | reverse complement strand
ACCCGCATTTCAGGCGGGCCGCTCTGGAAACACTCTGTGGAAACGCTCCCCGCCCACACTGCTTGGTGCCTCGTCTGAGCTGCTGTCACTTAGATTATCTTAGTAACTAATTAGATGACCATAGTAACTAGTATATCATGCAAAAGCGCAGATTCAAACCATTGAAATACTTTGTATAGTTCAAGACTTACGGTCAGGCCTGGCCCTAACCAATCTGGCGCCCTAGGCAAGATTTTAGGTGGCGCCCCCCCACATCAGCAGTGAAGTGTATATACTCACAAGAAACCGAATAGCTTTGTCTTTTACCTTTTTTTTTACTTAAAGAAAGCAAATTAACATATTATATGAGAATGTTATGTTATGATTATCTTTAACCGAATCACAGCAGTGCTCAAATTAAAAAACAGCATTCCCTCTCATGTGATATTGCTTAATTAACATTAATGATGTACACTTTAACAACTAGGCTTACAACTATACCTAATATATAAAGGGGTGGAAAAGTGACTATTACCTGCAGGGCAAACATTAGCTAACCAGAAGGCAATAACAATGTAAACAAAAAACACCTGCTTAAAAGATCTAATACAAATCTCCCAGAGGAATGTAAGGTGGGAGTACTGTAATTACCTAACGTTACATTATTATTTCCCATAACAATTTAGCCCCCTCCACAATATTAACCCGACGTTAAAACAGAACTATCTATTTATTGATTAGCAATTGCCGAATCATGTAACATTAGCTTAATGCTAAAAAGCCAGGCTACTATCACATTCTGTAACAGACAAATCATTTCATGTAGGCTAACGTTACCTACCTACTACCTCTGTCTTTTTCTCGTTTCTCCTCTTCTTTTCTCTTTTTTCTTCCCTGGGCACCTGACAGTTTTGGCCGTTTTGACATCTTGTGTTGATTTTTTTGATGTGGTGATGTCCAAAAAGCCATGATACGGGAAGGCAGGGGGCGCACCGTGCGGGGGTAGGGGGTGGGCGTAATGTTGTAACAAATAATATTTCTATTAAATAGGCCTTACTTTGCATTTTAATTAACGTGGGATTCTTTTTTGTATTTAGAAATAATAGTACCAACTTTTTTTTTTCTCCAACATTTGTGGCACCTGGCGTGGCGCCCCCTGGTGGACGGCGCCCTTAGCATTTGCTTATACGGCCTATGCCACGGGCCGGCCCTGCTTACGGTCATTTGAAAACATCACTGCACATCATAATGGCAGCTACACTTTCCATCTTAAAGATCTAAAAACAATATTTGGGAATGTCCGGCGGGCCAGATTGAAAAGCTTAATGGGCCGCATGTGGCCTTAATTTGCCCAGGTCTGGGTTAGAGTGTCCGCCCTGAGATCGGTAGGTTGTGAGTTCAAACCAAAGACTATAGAAAATAGGACCCATTGCCTCCCTGCTTGGCACTTAGCATCAAGGGTTGGAATTGGGGGTTAAATCACCAAAAATTATTCGCGGGCGTGGCCACAGCTGCTGCTCACTGTTCCCCTCACCCGCCAGGGGGTGATCAAGGGAGATGGGTCAAATGCAGAGAATAATTTTGCCACACCTACTGTGTGCGTGACAATAATTGGTACTTTCACTTTTTTAAACTTAAAAAATGGGCTGCACTTTGGCGCATAAAAGCCTATGACATCATAATGCAGCTCAAAGGCTGTCCAGATAGAAAAAGCTCCTTTAAACTGAGACATCAAACATTTCTGTTCCGGCAACACTCACACTGTTATTTCAGGGCAGTTCCTGACAGTATTTCAAAATGAAGACACAACAGTAAGTACACCAGATTTGTTCAATTAGAGCACGTATGCCAGCGTGTAGCCATCGAGCAAGACGACGCATTGTGGGCGAGGCACTTTAAACGTTCCAGCCTTTCATCTCCTCGCAGAAAAACGTCTGGACAATGCGAAACCGACAAGTTTTTGTGCTGAGTAACGCTTCGACTTGGTTCGGAAAATGCTGACGCTAACACGTCGCTTTGCGGCGTAGTGCTGCGCTTGCGGAACGTTCTGCCGATGGGAAATACAAAAGGTTTTCAAAGGAGAAGACACCCCCAGCAGCTTGAGAAAAATAAAGAACAGTAGTAGGGTAAGGGCACACTTGCCAACCTTGAGACCTCCGAATTCGGGAGATGGGGGGCGAGGGGGTGTTGGCGGCGCGGTTTGGGGGGGCGTGGTTGAGGTGCAGGCAGCATACCCCTTCCCCTTCGAGCTGTTATTGTAGCGTCCCGGAAGAGTTAGTACTGCAAGGGGTTCTGGGTATTTTTTCTGTTGTGTTTATGTTGTGTTACGGTGCGGATGTCCTCCCAAAATGTGTTTATCATTCTTGTTTGGTGTGGGTTCACAGTGTGGCGCATATTTGTAACAGTGTTAAAGTTGTTTATACGGCTACCCTCAGTGTGACCTGTATGGCTGTTGACCAAGTATGTCTTGCAGTGACTTACGTGTGAATGCAGAAGCCGCATACAATATGTGACTGGGCCGGCACGCTGTTAGTTAAGAGAAAAAGCGGACGCGACGACAGGTTGTAGAGGACGCTAAAGGTAGTGCCATCACGGCACGCCCTCAATATTGTTGTCCGGGTGGAAATCGGGAGAAATTCGGGAGCATGGTTGCCCACACTTGCCAACCTTGAGAGGGCGTGCTTTAAGTCCGGCTGGAAATCGGGAGAAATTCGGGAGAAAGGTTGTCCCGGGGGATTTTCGGGAGAGGCACTGAAATTCGGGAGTCTCCCGGAAAATTCGGGAGGGTTGGCAAGTATGGGTAAGGGTTAGTGGAAAACAAGAACACTGTGCCCTAACCCAGGGGTGTCAAACGTACAGGTTTTATCCGGGCCGTGAGATGAGTTTGCCAAGTATAAAAATGAGCCAAAATTTTTGAATAAAAGAAACTGCTGTTCTAAATGTGTCCACTAGAGGTCGCAACACCAATTCTTTGTATCTTTGTAGATTGTACTACATATGTAAAAAAATTAAATAAACCACATGATGTTAGTTAGTGCACCAGTCGAAGAAAATGAGCAAACTACATAAATAACATCCTGTAATTTTATTTTGATATATTTTTTTATCTCGATAGATTGAAATTAACACCAATGAGTTGACTGATGAACATTATCACATCATTTACTCAGAAAGTATAAATAACGACAAATTGAGATAGAATACTATTAACAGCAACATGTACCGTATTTTTCTGAGTATAAGTCACTCCGGAGTATAAGTCGCACCGGCCGAAAATGCATAATAAAGAAGGAAAAAAAACATATATATGGAGTATAAGTCGCATTTTTTTGGGGAAATTTATTTGATAAAAGCCAACACCAAGAATAGACATTTGAAAGGCAATTTAAAATAAATAAAGAATAGTGAACAACAGGCTGAATAAGTGTACGTTATATGAGGCATAAATAACCAACTGAGAACGTGCCTGGTATGTTAACGTAACATATTATGGTAAGCAGGTGCCCTAGGCAAGATTTTAGGTGGCGCCCCCCCACATCGGCAGTGAAGTGCACAAGAAACCGAATAGCTTTGTCTTTGACCTTTTTTTTTTACTTAAAGAAAGCAAATTAACAATCAGAATAGTTAACAAGATAAAAAAAAATATGGATGAACAAATGAATACAAAAAATAAATATATGAAATACAATATTTTTTACATACATAAACACAAAATAAAACGTGTCAACAAGTTGCATAAAATAAATTAAAAATACAATATAAATAAGGCACTGCACAAAACAAGATATCAAATGTATGATTTTAACAACTACATTACAAAAAAAGGGGATCCTACAGAGTTCTCAATTTGTGCTTTTTAATATTGCATTAACTAGAATGACTTACAAATTACTGTACACCAGGGAGTACTGTAATTACCTAACGTTACATTATTATTTTCCATAAAAATTTAGCCCCCTCCACAATATTAACCCGACGTTAAAACAGAACTAGCTATTTATTGATTAGCAATTGCTGAATCATGTAACATTAGCTTAATGCTAAAAAGCCAGGTTACTATCACATTCTGTAACAGACAAATCATTTCATGTAGGCTAACGTTACCTCCCTGCTACCTCTGTCTTTTTCTCGTTTCTCCTCTTCTTTTCTCTTTTTTCTTCCCTGGGCACCTGACAGTTTTGGCCGTTTTGACATCTTGTGTTGATTTTTTGATGTGGTGACGTCCAAAAAGAGTCATGATACGGGAAGGGAGGGGGCGCACCGTGCGGGGGGAAGGGGGGGGGGGGGGGGGGGGGGCGTAATGTTGTAACAAATAATATTTCTATTAAATAGGCTTTACTTTGCATTTTAATTAACGTGGGATTATTTTATGTATTTAGAAATAATAGTACCAACTTTTTTTTTTCTTTTCCTCCAACATTTGTGGACGGCGCCCTTAGCATTTGCCTATACGGCCTATGCCACGGGCCGGCCCTGATGGTAAGAGTCATTCAAATAACTATAACATATAGAACATGCTATACGTTTACCAAACTGTCACTCCTAATCGCTAAATCCCATGAAATCTTATACGTCTAGTCTCTTACGTGAATGAGCTAAATAATATTATTTGATATTTTACGCCAATGTGTTAATAATTTCACACATAAGTCGCTCCTGACTATAAGTCGGCCAAACTATGAAAAAAACTGCGACTTATAGTCCGAAAAATACGGTAAGTGTTAAAAAACCACAACAACATTATGATTTGTACATTTTCAAATTGTGCTTGTTGTATTTTTAAACAAAGAAAACAATCTGAAGTTGTCTTTATTTTTAAGTCATCGTGCCATGATTTTGCCAGTCCGGCCCACTTGGGAGTAGATTTTTCTCCATGTGGCCCCCCCGATCTAAACTGAGTTGGACACCCCTGCCCTAACCTAAAACTACACCCTGTCTCTGTAACAGGGTCCAGCCAGAGTGGGCTTTTAGCCCAGGGGTCAGCACACTCGCCTCTCAATATGAACGACCGAAGTTCGACTCCCCGTGCAGAATGCGGTAAAATGGCGCAGGGGTTCGAACCAGCTGGGTTACATCTCCTATAGGGAAGATCAACACGCCGCCATGGGAGAGGCAAGGAAACTGTGACGTCATCATGCCGGTGAAAAATAAACAGATTTTAGCACAAGAGAGTCTCGTTGGCTGTAAATCTTACGGCGGGCAGCTGGGTGGTGTCTTATTTATGCGAGTGTTGGCGGCAGTCGCAGCCAGGGGGGTGCGTGGGGGTGGAAGAGGGCGGATCCCTAAAGTAGCGAGTAGGCGTGGCCTAGTAGTAATCTGCTATTTTTTACTTTTACTGCATAACTTTGTGGCGCTTTCAAGAGCATTCCACTTGGCTGATTTTCACAGAAAACACTCCTTACTGTTGCAGTTGACATGTATCGGTGAAAAGTAGACCTTGAAAACGCCAGAAAACTCATAGTCAGTGTTGCAAACTTGAAAGCCTGCACGGTTTTCTAATGTTCTATTTGAATAAAGTCGGTGTATATTTCCTGAAAGCGTCAAGGGCGTTGGTAGCGGACCAAGCGAGGCAGTCCATGTTGACAGATAACGCGGAGGGGTCAATGGAAGGCCTCCGAGGACATGAACATGGAGGAATGTCGGCCAGGCAGCCAAGACTCGCAGGAATGACTTGCAGAAGAGCCATAAAAAAAAATCCGGCCGGGGGTGAGAAGCGAGGAGCGGGAGAAACAAGATGATTTAAGCAGATGTTAATGTGTCGTGAATACAGAGAAGTCATTATTTGTCTTCGCAGGCTTTCACCATTCACAAGCATCACAATCCCATCATTGTGTTTTAGCCCACGGCTACAGCGAGGCAGCGAGACGGTGCCCCCCCCGTGGGGGAGGCGTGTTACTTCTGATTTTATCGTCCCCGGTTTGGGACATGTCGGATTTATAGTTGCCGCCGCCACGCCCAAACGTGGTTTGTGTGCTGAACACACCGCATATTTTTTTTGGTTTATGCAGTGCGAGAGATGACGACACGGGACAAAAATGACATCCGTTAGAGGAAGTTATGACCATATTTAGACATACAGTTGAGGCTTCGAAGGCAAACTGAAGTGTGGGCGGAAGACTGCCGAGCCATGGGGGGAAGTAGTGGGCATTTGTGATTGTTAAGTTATTGTTAAGCTCTGCCCCACATCTTTGGAAGTCTTTACCACCAGACCTTCGTAATTTAGACTCAATATCCCTCCTCAAATCAAGACTCAAAACACACCTTTTCCTGACTGCTTATTCATTGTAATCATCTTATCTTATCTATCTTTGTTGTTGTTGTTTTTATCCAATTTGATTTTATTGTTTTGATTTTGTACGGTGTCTTAGAGCAGTGGTCCCCAACCACCGGTCCGCGGACCGATTAGTACCGGGCCGCACAAGAAATTAAAAAAATAAATAAATAAAAATAAATAAATAATAATAATAATTTATGAAATCAACATAAAAAACACAATATATACATTATATATCAATATAGATCAAAACAGTCTGCAGGGATACAGTCCGTAAGCACACATGATTGTATTTATTTATGTAAAAAAAAAAAAAAAAATTTCGTGGGACAAATTTTCAAGCGTTGACCGGTCCGCAGCTACAAAAAGGTTGGGGACCACTGTCTTAGAGTGCCCAGAAAGGCACCTTATAAGTAAAATGTATTATTATTATTAAGTGCTCAAAAATATGATGTCTAAAAATGCATGGGTTCGTGGTGGTGTAGGTAATAGTCATGTATGGACAGTAAATAATGTAAGCTATATTTATTACCTTATTCATAACTTTTCCCCTTAACTTTTTCTATTTGGAATATTTCTAAAAAAAAAAAAAGATACTGTGGTTCAGGGGTTCCCAAACTACGGCTGGCGTCCAAAATCCGGCCCGTAAAAAATAAAAAAACTTTCCAAAAAATGTGCAGTTCTCTTTTAGCCAGACACACAATATTTTAGAAGAAATAGTTTTACACATATTAGCTGCACTGGACTATAAGTCACAGAGATATACCGGTACAAAATATTTTGTAAATGTTTATTTACATACCTTAATTGTTTTCAAACAGTGCCTGTCACGCGGCAGTAAAACAGCTGATCAAACAAAATAGAAGTCATCCTCATGGACACACGAGCCACGGAAGCTAGCTCTCGAATCAGCTAAACAGGTTCAATAACTCCACTGGGACGTTTTGGGGAATTTACGAAACTGAAACAATACAAAAATAATGCCATTGTATGTTAATAATACCGGACACTTCTAAACATGTTAGCATATTCGCTAATGCTAACGACGCAAGCTTGTTTACATTACAATAGCAAATACAAACATGCATGATAGCACTCTTGAAGACACCACACATGGGACGGTTTAGTAAGTGTGAATCGTTGTAGTTACATTGTAAAACTAACAAACATTGCTTGGAGTGATGAATGAAGAATCCTTTGGAGCATAGACCCAATGGACGGTTATACTTCCAGTTCAAGGCACGAAACAGGAAGTACAGTATCCAAAAGATAGTGTCATAGCACAAACAATAACACACCTTTTCAGTGTCTCTGTTGGTGTTATATAAAAATTATTTGTTGAATACAAAACATTATGGCCGTTAGCAAAGAAAAATCCAATAATATGTTTTACAAGCTGTAGAGTTCAAAGATTGGGAAAAAGTAACGGCTTAGTCTGGAAAGTCTGGTATATATATTTAAAACTACTACTACTCAGTGGCCTAGAGGTTAGAGTGTCCGCCCTGAAATCGGCAGGTTGTGAGTTCAAACCCCAGCCGAGTCATACCAAAGACTATAAAAATGGGACCCATTACCTCCCTGCTTGACACTCAGCATCAAGGGTTGGAATTGGGGGTTAAATCACCAAAAATGATTCCCGGGCGCGTCCACCGCTGCTGCTTACTGCTCCCCTCACCTCCCAGGGGGTGATCAAGGGTGATGGGTCAAATGCAGAGAATAATTTCGCCACACCTAGTGTGTGTGTGACAATCATTGGTACTTTAAAAAAGTCAGAAGAAAAACACTTCCAACTTTACAAAAGCCAAGGGTAGCCCGGTAGAACATCCCCACTTTCCCCTCCACTTCAACACCCCTGCTCCTAATAACCAGCGTCCTCCGCAGTGAACATTTGCGTTTCACGTAACTATAAACATTGCTGAAATAAAACAGGAAATCTAAAAGAAACACAGTTTTTTGCCGAAGTTTCTTTGGGATGCATTGTGGTCTTCTATGACCATGCATTATGTTATTGAATCCTTTCATAACCATAATTTGAGTTGAATTTGAATGTATTTATTAGGTATGTCCGATAATGGCTTTTTGCTGATATCCGATATGCCGATATTGTCCAACTCTTTAATTACAGATACCGATATCAACCGATACCGATATCAACCGATATATACAGTCGTGGAATTAACACATTATTATGCCTAATTTGGACAACCAGGTATGGTGAAGATAAGGTACTTTAAAAAAAAATGAATCAAATAAAACATTTTCTTCAATAAAAAAGAAATTAGACTTAGACTTAGACAAACTTTAATGATCCACAAGGGAAATTGTTCAACACAGTAGCTCAGTTACAATGATGGAAAGGACCAATGCAGGTATAAATAGACTAATATAGCTATAAAAAAATCAAACATATATACGAATATATTCGTAATATGTGTACAGAGTAATTTATTTATTATTATTATTATTATTAATTATATTAATTATTTATTTATTTATTTAATTTAAGTAAAACAATATAAAAACAGTTACATAGAAACTAGTAATTAATGAAAATTTGTAAAATTAACTGTTAAAGGTTAGTACTATTAGTGGACCAGCAGCACGCACAATCATGTGTGCTTACGGACTGTATCCCTTGCAGACTGTATTGATATATATTGATATATAATGTATAGAATATTAATAACAGAAAGAAACAACCTTTTTGTGTGAATGAGTGTAAATGGGGGAGGGAGGTTTTTTGGGTTGGTGCACTAATTGTAAGTGTATCTTGTGTTTTTTATGTGGATTTAATAAATAAAAAATAAAAAAACACTGATACTGATAATAAAAAAACCGATACCGATAATTTCCGATATTACATTTTAACGCATTTATCGGCCGATAATATCGGCAGACCGATATTATCGGACATCTCTAGTATTTATTCATTCCGGCAGACAGACATATATAGCAACACTCCATCACTCTTTGTAATTTGACAGACATGCAACGGCACCCACCCGAAAAGGGATACGGGGAAAAAAGCAAGAATGCTTATCCATGTCCCGCCCCTTATTTACAATCAACTTAAATGTTGGTTATATATGTTGGTTATATAGTCCAAGTTTCTACAGCAGATTTGATGGATACATGACAATTTCAGAACAAGTATAACATATGATAATGGATGATAATGACAAGTCGGTATACATACACCGATATGGATGTATTTTGTTTGATTCATTGATATTTATTTTTATTTTTTCCTTTGTTTTGTTTTTCTGAAGCAGCAAAAATGTAAAGTTAAAAAAGTTAAAGTCCCAACGATTGTCACACACACACACACACACACACACACACTAGGTGTGGTGAAATTTGTCCTCTGCATTTGACCCATCCCCATGTTCACCCCCTGGGAGGTGAGGGGAGCAGTGAGCAGCAGCATGCACCGCGCTTGGGAATCATTTTGGTGATTTAACCCTGAATTCCAACCCTTGATGCTGAGTGCCAAGCAGGGAGGTAATGAGCATACTTGCAAACCCTCCCAATTTTCCCGGGACACTCCCGAATTTCAGTGCCCCTCCTGAAAATCTCCCAGGGCAACCATTCTCCCGAATTTCTCACGAATTTCTCCCGATTTCCACCCGGACAACAATATTGGGGGCGTTCCTTAAAGGCACTGCCTTTAGCGTCCTCTACAACCTGTCATTACTTCCACTTTTCCTCCATACAAATAGCGGGTCGGCCCAGTCACATAAGTGAATGCAAGGCGTACTTGATCAACAGCCATACAGGTCACACTGAGGGTGGCCGTATAAACAACTTTAACACTGTTGCAAATATGCGCCACACTGTGAACCCACACCAAACAAGAATGACAAACACATTTCGGGAGAACATCCGCACCGTAACACAACATGAACACAACAAAACAAATACCCAGAACCCCTTGCGGCACTAACTCTTCCGGGACGCTACAATATACACACCCGCTACCACCAAACCCCGCCCCCCTCAACCCCATCTCCCGAATTCGGAGGTCTCAAGGTCGGCAAGTATGGCAATGAGTCCCATTTTTTGTAGTCTTTGGTTTGAACTCACAACCTACCAGTCTCAGGGTGGACACTCTAACCACAAGGCCACTGAGCTGAAAAGAGTGAAGACAGCCTGTTAGGTGCCTTGCATGTTGTGGGAATCGAACCTGAGCCTCTGTCTACATCAAAGAGTTTCCTAATGGCTGTTGGTGTCCTCCCAGGTTCATCTACCGGAGCGTCTACTGGTCGACATCTGAGGGCGTCACCTCCAACATGGCTATCGTCCTGCACTCCACGCCCCTCCTCTGGATCCGCCTGGCGGCGCTGATCTTCTCCTGCGTGGCCTTCTCCGTGGCGGTCCACGGCGGCCGGCTGTACCACGGCACGGGCGACTGGTGCATCTTCTGCTGGGCCTTTAGCTTCGCCGGCACCGTGCTGGTGCTGCTGGTGGAGCTGTTCGGCCTGCAGACCCGAGCCCCCGTGTCCTGGAAGAACTTCCCCATCACCTTCGCCTGCTACGCCGCCCTGTTGTGCCTGTCGGCCTCCATCATCTTCCCGCTCTACTACCTGAAGGGCTCCATGGGGCAAAGCCAGGTGCGCGACTATCGCATCGTGTCCACCGTCTTCTCCTGCTTGGCCACCATCGCCTACATGACGGAGGTGAGCATCAGTAAGGCGCGCCCGGGCGAGGTGGCGGGCTACATGGCCACCGCCCCCGGCCTGCTCAAGGTGTGCGAGACCTTCGTGGCCTGCATCATCTTCGTCTTCATCAGCGACCCCGTCCTGTACGACCGCCACGACGCCCTCAAGTACTGCATGTCCGTCTACTGCATCTGCTTCATCCTGTCGGCCGCCGTCATCCTGCTCTGCGTGGGCGAGTGCACCGGCTGCCTGCCCTTCCCCTTCGCCCGCTTCCTGTCCGCCTACGCCCTGCTCGCCGTGCTCCTCTACCTGTCGGCCACCATCGTCTGGCCCATCTTCAACTTTGACCCCAAGCACGGCGGGAACAAGCAGCGGCCGTCCAACTGCGGCAACACGCAGGGCCTGTGTGTGTGGGACAAGCTGATGGCGGTGGCGGTGCTCACGGCCGTCAACTTGATCCTCTACCTGGCCGACCTCATCTACTCCGCCCGCCTCGTCTTTGTCAGCGCTTGAAGGAGGCGGCGCAGCGGTAGGCCTCCGACGAAATGAAATTTGGCAGGATCGGCTCCACTTAAGACTGCAAATATCGCGATACAGCGATTACGTGATAGTCAGCATATCCTACTGAGAGCCAGCGTCCTCTGCAGTGGACATTTGTGTTTTGCGTAAGGAGTGTTATTTGTGACCCTGACAAAAACAAGTAGACCAAAAACACTGCAGATGATGCTTTTTTTTGGGAGGATATTGGAAGAAAAAAACCATCTGCGATACATAACAACACATATGTTGTGTAGATACACTTTCTAATAATGTTGTATATCAGACACCGATATTATTCTGCGATACATTACGATACACAGTCGTCCCTCTAACACTGATTTTTTTGGGGGGTCCATTTTAGAAGCATAGTTTGGCCTAAATCAAGCATTTTAAAGCATCACAAAAACGATATCAATACTACAGTAGTATATATATATATATATATATATTAGGGGTGTGGGAAAAAATGATTCGAATTCAAATCGCGATTCAGAATCGATTCTCATTTTAAAAAAATCGATTTTTAATTTTTTTATTTAAAAAAAAGTTTTTTGTTTTTTTTTAATTAATCAATCCAACAAAACAATACACAGCAATACCATAACAGTGCAATCCAATTCCAAAAGCAAACCCGACCCAGCAACACTGCAATAAACCGAGCAATTGAGAGGAGACACAAACACCACACAGAACAAACCAAAAGTAGTGAAACAAAAATGAATATTATCAACAACAGTATCAATATTAGTTACAATTTCAACATAGCAGTGATTAAAAATCCCTCATTGACATTATCATTAGACAATTATAAAAAATAAAAAAGAACAATAGTGTGACAGTGGCTTACACTTGCATCGCATCTCATAAGCTTGACAACACACTGTGTCCAATATTCTCACAAAGATAAAATAAGTCACATTTTGGTTCATTTAATAGTTAAACCAAATTTACATTATTGCAATCAGTTGATAAAACATCGTCCTTTACAATTATAGAAGCTTTTTACAAAAATCTACTACTCTGCTTGCATGTCAGCAGACTGGGGTAGATCCTGCTGAAATCTATGTATTGAATGAATAGAGAATCCTTTTAAATCGGGAAAAAAATCGTTTTTGAATCGAGAATCGTGTTGAATTGAAAAAAATTTGATTTTGAATCGAATCGTGACCCCAAGAATCGATATTGAATCGAATCGTGGGACACCCAAAGATTCACAGCCCTAATATATATATATATATATATATATATATATATATATATATATATATATATATATATATATATATATATATATATATATATATATATATATATATATATATATATATATAGTATATAAAGGTTCATTTGAAATAGGGACAGATACAGAAACATAGACATCTGAAACAGTTATCCAATGTATGCATTATAGTGTTTGTAGCCAAAGCTAATTTACAACACTTGTCCCCAACAACAACAACAACACAGATCCAACATCATTAAAATAGGAAAAGAAAAAGAATAAGACAAAGATGAGTCGATAATAATGAGAATAGTAATAATACAGACAAAGTGCAAACTAGATAAAAGCCAATAATAATAATAACAAAGACAAAGTGCAGACTAGATCAAAACCAATTAGTAAAAACTAAACATGGGAACACGATTGTTGCTCAACGAGCCACAATTTTGTTTGTTTTTTGAAAGTGACAAGTGCAGGTATTGGCCACTGGATGAGACCAAACTAATCCGAGCATGCTGTTCAGTATCGTGGCCACTGATTGGCTCAGCCTTACATTAATATATTGGATTAGAATGGCGTGTTTTCATGTCTAGAAGGCTCTCGCAATGTTAAAAATACCCTTAGAACGTCATAAACATGTTTTGATGCTCTAGCTACGAACATATTCCAATTTATAATGATTACTTTGCGGACATTAATTGACCATGTTCATAAACAAGTCGCTAAACGAAGGATTCACACTTAATATCAATAAGAAATTCAATGAAGATTTAGCTGCATTCACAGGGGAAAGAGACAACGTCACCTTTCAAAATAAAAGTACCGCTAATGTGATGCGCCTGCCTGCCAAATTTGATTTTAACGTGATGCGTACTGTCTTGATGAAAGGAGATTGGTGCATGTGTGTTTGGGGGGGGAGGTCAATAGGGGGTCTTTGTGGCTATGTTTACACGTACAGCAACGTCGGCCTTTGTGCGCTTACGACGGTAAAAACACGTTTCATTCCTACTTCGGAGTCCAAATGGAGAGAAGAAGTTCTTATGCAGTGCGCTTCATCGGCGGCAGAAATAAAAGAAATGCATAATTGTAGTCGGGCACAATGACACTACTGGGACTCATTTTCACGTTTGTATTAACGGGCACGAGAGTGGACTTTTTGTTGAAACAAAGGTGCAGAACTAATGAAGTGAAGTTTCAGGTTAAATGTTAAAGATCTTTTTAGGATGAACAATCAACAACATAACAAATTTATATATGTGGAATATGTGGCTTGAAAACATTTAAGGTACTGTATATTTACAGTATGTTTCTTGATATATACATGTCTTTTACTTTCATCGGGCTCCACTTGCTAATAACGTAAACCGACACCAATTCATAAGCGCTTCCTCCTCCTCTTAGGCTGATGTCAGTGTTGTACTTTTTCTTTTTAAATAACTTTTGTATTCCGCTGTTGAAGTGTTTCAAGTGTGCCAGTGTTATGGGGAAATTGTAACCTCGCATTTCAATAAAGACACGTATTAAATTGATGTTGGCGTTTCTCTGACCCAATGAACACTCAAGAACTTAACAGCATGGCTCAGATGGTGGAGCGGCCCGGCCAGAAACTCGAGGGTCGCCAGTTCGAATCCAGCGTATAGTCACTGCCGTTGTGTCCCTGAGCAGGACACTTCACCTACCTTGCCCCTAGTGCCACTAACAAGGGTGTCAATGATATTGAGTCTCTCAATGTAAAAGCTCTTTGAGTTAGAGAAGAAGCGCTATATAAAAATAATCAACTTCGTACAATAAAGAAAAAACAAATCACTTACCTCACATAGCCCTAGATCAGGGGTCACCAACGCGGTGCCCGCGGGCACCAGGTAGCCCGTAAGGATCAGATGAGTAGCCCTCTGGCCTGTTCTAAAAATAGCTCAAATAGCAGCACTTAGCAGTGAGCTGCCTCTATTTTTTAAATGTTATTTATTTACTAGCAAGCTGGTCTCGCTTTTCTCGACATTTTTAATTCTAAGAGAGACAAAACTCAAATAGAATTTGAAAATCCAAGAAAATATTTTAAAGACTTGGTCTTCACTAACTGACAAAGAAACAGATAACAGATTTGGTGTCCAGTTCAAAGTGTGACATGATTTATTTAAAAATTTGAGAGTTGATTTTTGTATTTTACATGAGTTATTATTTGTACAAACATGGTGCAAAGTAATTCATGATTTGTTAAAAAATGTTAGTGGCAAGCTAGTTAAAATGGGATATTGTGATTTCACAAGACTGTCTTAGAAGTGATCATTTGAAAATGTTCAATTTAGAAAATGTGAACTTAGAAAAAATATAAAAATAAAGTGTTGCATATTGATATTTATCCGTTTCTATATATATTTATTGTGAGAAATCATTAAGATGATCAGTGTTTCCACAAAGATAAATATCATTAATTATTAATAATAACAGAGTTAACGGTTTTATTTAAACGGGAATAGCAGATCCATTCTGTGTCATACTTGATCATTTCGCGATATTGCCATATTTTTGCTGAAAGGATTTAGTAGAGAAAATCGACGATAAAGTTCGCAACTTTTGCTCGCTGATAAAAAAAGCCTTGCCTGTAGCGGAAGTAGCGTGACGTCACAGGAGCTAGTATTCCTCACAATTCCCCGTTGTTTACAATGGAGCGAGAGAGATTCCGACCGAGAAAGTGACGATTACCCCATTAATTTGAGCGAGGATGAAAGATTCGTAGATGAGGAACGTTACAGTGAAGGACTTGAGAGGCAGTGATGGACGTATCTTTTTTCGCTCTGACCGTAACTTAGGTACAAGCTGGCTCATTGGATTCCACACTCTCTCCTTTTTCTATTGTAGATCACAGATTTGTATTTTAAACCACCTCAGATACTATATCCTCTTGAAAATGAGAGTCCAGAACGCGAAATGGACATTCACAGTGACTGAACATGTAAATACACGATTAATAATATTCAGCTTTGCGAAGCTAAAAAAATTGAAGCTAACCTAGCAACGTAGCCAACGTGATAGCATAGCAGTCTCAAATGCAGATAGAAACTAAATAAAAAAAACCCTGACTGGATGGATAGACAGAAGATCAAAAATACTATTAAACCATGAACATGTAAATACACGATTAATAATATTCAGCTTTGCGAAGCTAAAAAAATAGAAGCTAACCTAGCTACGTAGCCAACTTGATAGCATAGCAGTCTCAAATGCAGATAGAAACTAAATTAAAAAAACCCTGACTGGATGGATAGACAGATGATCAAAAATACTATTAAACCATGAACATGTAAATACACGATTAATAATATTCAGCTTGGCGAAGCTAAAAAAATAGAAGCTAACTTAGATGCGGCGGCGGGCTTACTCACTGTAGTGCGTCTGCTATCCTGCTCAAAACACAACACAACCTCCTGGTGTTGGTGTTGCTGTAGTCCGCCGCTCCACCGATCGCACCAACAACTTTCTTATTTGCAGTCTCCATTGTCCATTAAAAATGCTGTTGCTAACGACGCTAAGGCTAATTTAGCAACTTAGCAACCGGACCTCACAGAACTATGATAAAACATTAGCGCTCCACCTACGCCAGCCAGCCCTCATCTTCCCATCAACAGCCGTGCTCACCTGCGTTCCAGCGATCGACGGCGCGACGAAGGACTTCATCCGTGGGTTTGGCGGCAAGCATCGGCTAGGCGTCTTCTATCAGGGTAAGTAGTCCTTGTTGTGTTGCTGTAAGTATTGTACTTAGCCGCTAATACACCGATGGATCCCACCTACAACGTTCTTCTTTGCAGCCTCCATTGTTCATTAAACAAATTGCAAAAGATTCACCAACACAGATGTCCAGAATACTGTGGAATTTTGTCGAAGAAAACAAGAGGCTTTTCTATCGGGTCCGATGGGGTCCAACCACTTCCGTTGCTTTTGTGACGTCACGCGCATAAATCATATCCAAAGGAGTTTTTCAACCGGAAGTGTGGCGGGAATTTTAAAATGTCACTTTATAAGTTAACCCGGCCGTATTGGCATGTGTTGCAATGTTAAGATTTCATCATTGATATATAAACTATCAGACTGCGTGGTCGCTAGTAGTGGCTTTCAGTAGGCCTTTAAAGGTAAATTGAGCAAATTGGCTATTTCTGGCAATTTATTTAAGTGTGTATCAAACTGGTAGCCCAAAAAAATATAAAACATTTTTTTGTTCTGATTATAATTTAGGTAACACTTTAGTATAAGGAACATATTCACCATTAATTAGTTTCTTATTAAAGTAACAAAGACTTTATTTAGAATTATTTGGATACTATTGGAACACATAAGAATTAGGGTTAGGCCTTCTTGCCAACCCTCCCGGTTTTACCGGGAGACTCCCGGAATTCAGCGTCTCTCCCGATAACCTCCCGGAAGAAATTTCCTCCCGATAAACTCCCGGATTTCAGCCGGAGCTGGAGGCTACGCCCCCTCCAGCTCAATGCGGACCTGAGTGGGGACAGCGGCGACAGTCTGTTTTCACGTCCGCTTTCCCACA
The DNA here is from genome assembly GCF_033978785.1 of Entelurus aequoreus. Lineage (NCBI taxonomy): Eukaryota > Metazoa > Chordata > Actinopteri > Syngnathiformes > Syngnathidae > Entelurus > Entelurus aequoreus. Next base: position 49,129,732 of record NC_084746.1, on the reverse strand, counting down.
ATATAAACAGCGTGCCTGCCCAATCACGTTATAACTGTAGAATGATCGAGGGCGAGTTCTTGGTTTCTTATGTGGGTTTATTGTTAGGGAGTTTCATTAACGTCCTCCCAGCGCGGTAACAACACACAACAACAGCAGTCACGTTTTCGTCTACCGTAAAGCAGTTTGTCTGCCGTAAACAGCAATGGATAGCCTCCGGAACACTGAAATTCAAGTATTTATTTTATTTATATGTATAATAAAAAATAATTAAAAAAAAAAATATATATATATATATATATATATTAGGGATGTCCGATAATGGCTTTTTGCCGATATCCGATATTCCGATATTGTCCAACTCTTTAATTACCGATACCGATATCAACCGATACCGATATCAACCGATATATGCAGTCGTGGAATTAACACATTATTATGCCTAATTTGGACAACCAGGTATGGTGAAGATAAGGTACTTTTTAAAAAAATTAGTAAAATAAGATAAATAAATGAAAAACATTTTCTTGAATAAAAAAGAAAGTACAACAATATAAAAACAGTTACATAGAAACTAGTAATGAATGAAAATGAGTAAAATTAACTGTTAAAGGTTAGTACTATTAGTGGACCAGCAGCACGCACAATCATGTGTGCTTACGGACTGTATCCCTTGCAGACTGTATTGATATATATTGATATATAATGTAGGAACCAGAATATTAATAACAGAAAGAAACAACCCTTTTGTGTGAATGAGTGTAAATGGGAGAGGGAGGTTTTTTGGGTTGGTGCACTAATTGTAAGTGTATCTTGTGTTTTTTATGTTGATTTAATTAAAAAAAAAAAAAAAACAAAAAAAAACGATACCGATAATAAAAAAAACGATACCGATAATTTCCTATATTACATTTTAACGCATATATCGGCCGATAATATCGGCAGGCCGATATTATCGGACATCTCTAATATACATATATATATATATAGCTAGAATTCACTGAAAGTCAAGTCTTTCATACATATATATATATGAAATATATATGAAATACTCGAGTTGGTGAATTCTAGCTGTAAATATACTCCTCCCCTCTTAACCACGCCCCCGCCCCAACCACACCCCCGCCCCACCCCTGACCACGCCCCAGCCCACCCCCCACCTCCCGGAATCGGAGGTCTCAAGGTTGGCAAGTATGGGTTAGGGTTAGGTTTAGGGTTGGGGTTGGGGTTACTCATAAGCAATAAGGGTTAGGGTTAGTTAACTCTTAGTTAATGGCTTACTGGTTGTATAATAAGGCCATGCAGAATAAGGCATTAATAAGTACTTAATAATGACTAATTAGGAGCCAATATGTTACTAATTTGCATGATAATAAGCAACTAATTAATGGTGAATAGGTGTTCCCCACACTAAAGTATGGCTTCCTACACTGCATGGTACAAAGTGTAATGGGGGATGAACATATAGTGAACATTTCTACAAAATATGATGGACTTTTAAGAATAAAAATGATGTTTGTTTTCATTAGAATTTAGTAAGATTCACTACAAAATGTGAGACTTTTCTAGTTTCGATTATAATTGCATTACTTTTGATGTCTAATGTAATTTTTATAGGATTTAATACAAAATTGTGGAAAACCAAACATACTTTGTAATAATATCCCTAATCAAAGTAATCTAAATACATGCGCCTTATATAGTATGTCAAGATGATACGTTTTTATTATGGTGTTGAAAACGTTAATAAAACATCAACCTGTTGCCATGTCAAACATAGTAACCTTTTTGGGAGTTGGGTTCTTCCTGCCATGTGTTCCAAAAGCCGCCAACAGTCGTCATGTTCTCCAAACAATAGCTCCACAAAATAAACTGCATGTCGTCAAGTCTACCATACCCTCTTTCCACCGCAGGGTCCACTGGGCCAAAGCAGTCCAACACGGTCCCAGATGTCACGGTGCAGCTGTCCACGCCGGGACGGGACGGGGCGGGGCTCTGTGGTGATGGCTGTTGTAAACAAGCAAGTATAAATAGTGAGCAGAGAGCACATGCTGGTGTCAAACAATAAGATGGATTTGGACTAAATGAGTGGAACAAAGCAGGTGAACTTTTAAACTGGCGTTTGCGGTTTGGAGGCACTTTTCTGCAACAAGATTAAAGGCACCGGTTTGTTTTAGTGAATAAACTCTGGGATTTGTTCCAAAGACGGTCGTCATAGCGACAAGAAGCCGCAGCGCAGACATTTGTAAACACATATTTCTAGAATGGATATTTACTACGTACACTTCTCAGCAACAACTAAGATTACAATACCAAAGTTAAATGAAAATGAATGAGTTTTAGAATCTTTGTAAAGGCACATTCTCCATACATCCATTTTCTACCGCTTGTCCCTCTCGGGCTGCACTCGGTGGGAAGGCGGGGTACAGTCTGGACAAGTCGCTACCTCATCGCAGGGCCAACATAGATAGACAGACAACATTCACACTCACATTTACACACTAGGGACCATTTAGTGTTGCCAAATGGAGGAAGCCGGAGTACAGGACGGGGACGGCGTGGCGCGGTTGGGAGAGTGGCCGTGCCAGCAACCTGAGGATTCCTGGTTCAATCCCCAGCTTCTACCAACCTCGTCATGTCCGTTGTGTCCTTGAGCAAGACACTTCACCCTTGCTCCTGATGGGTCGTGGTTAGGGCCATGCATGGCAGCTCCCGCCATCAGTGTGTGAATGTGTGTGTGAATGGGTGAATGTGGAAATAGTGTCAAAGCGCTTTGAGTACCTTGAAGGTAGAAAAGCGCTATACAAGTACAACCCATTTACCATTTTACCCGGAAGGAACCTACGCAGTCACGGGGAAAACACGCAAACTCCACACAGAAAGCTCGAACCCAGGACCTTTTTATTGTGAGGCATACGCACTAACCCCTGTTTCACCGTGCTGCCTTTAAGGCACATTAATGAGTGAAATTAGCGTCTATAAGTGAATATTATTATATTTGTAAAAGCATAATAATAAAGTTAAATGAATATCTATACAGTATTATTGTTGTAAAGGCATAATACTCCAGTGAAACGAACATCTATAAGTGCAGTATTATAATTTTCGTAAACGTACAATAATAAAGTTAAAAGAACATCTGTAAGAACTATTATTTTCGTGAAAGCACTATAATAAAGTCAAATAAATATCTATAAGTGCATTATTATTATATTTGTAAAGGGGCAATACCACATTTAAATGGACATGTGAACATTATCAGGTTTGTAAATGCAAAATGATTCCCGGGCGCGGCCACCGCTGCTGCTCACCGCTCCCCTCACCTCCCAAGGGTGGATCAAGGGTGATGGGTAAAATGCAGAGAATAATTTCGCCACACCTCATGCGTGTGTGACAATCATTGGTACTTTAACTTAACAGTAATAAAGCTAAATGAATATCTATGAGAGATTATTGTCTTTGTAAAGGCACACCAATACATTTGAATTAATATCTATAAGTGAGTATTATCTTTGTAAAGGCACACTAATACATTTGAATTCATATCTATAAATGAGTATTATCTTTGTGAAGGCACACTAATACATTTGAATTAATATCTATGAGTGAGTATTATCTTTGTAAAGGCACAGTAATACATTTTAATTAATATCTATGAGTGAGTATTATCTTTGTGAAGGCACACTAATACATTTGAATTAATATCTATAAGTGAGTTATCTTTCTAAAGGCACACTAATACATTTTAATTAATATCTATAAGTGAGCATTATCTTTGTTAAGGCACACTAATACATTTGAATTAATATCTATAAGTGAGTATTATCTTTCTAAAGGCACACTAATACATTTTAATTAATATCTATAAGTGAGCATTATCTTTGTTAAGGCACACTAATACATTTGAATTAATATCTATAAGTGAGTATTATCTTTGTAAAGGCACACTAATACATTTGAATTAATATCTATGAGTGAGTATTATCTTTGTTAAGGCACACTAATACATTTGAATTAATATCTATGAGTGAGTATTATCTTTGTAAAGGCACACTAATACATTTGAATTAATATCTATGAGTGAGTATTATCTTTGTTAAGGCACAGTAATACATTTGAATTAATATCTATAAGTGAGTATTATCTTTGTGAAGGCACAGTAATACATTTTAATTAATATCTATGAGTGAGGGGCAGCACGGTGGCAGAGGGGTTAGTGCGTCTGCCTCACAATACGAAGGTCCTGAGTAGTCGTGAGTTCAATCCCGGGCTCGGGATCTTTCTGTGTGGAGTTTGCATGTTCTCCCCGTGACTGCGTGGGTTCCCTCCGGGTACTCCGGCTTCCTCCCACCTCCAAAGACATGCACCTGGGGATAGGTTGATTGGCAACACTAAAATTGGCCCTAGAGTGTGAATGTTGTCTGTCTATCTGTGTTGGCCCTGCGATGAGGTGGCGACTTGTCCAGGGTGTACCCCGCCTTCCGCCCGATTGTAGCTGAGATAGGCTCCAGCGCCCCCGCGACCCCGAAGGGAATAAGCGGTAGAAAATGGATGGATGGATCTATGAGTGAGTATTATCTTTGTAAAGGCACACTAATACATTTGAATTAATATCTATAAGTGAGTTATCTTTCTAAAGGCACACTAATACATTTTAATTAATATCTATAAGTGAGCATTATCTTTGTTAAGGCACACTAATACATTTGAATTAATATCTATGAGTGAGTATTATCTTTGTTAAGGCACACTAATACATTTGAATTAATATCTATAAGTGAGCATTATCTTTGTTAAGGCACACTAATACATTTGAATTAATATCTATAAGTGAGTATTATCTTTGTAAAGGCACACTAATACATTTGAATTAATATCTATAAGTGAGTATTATCTTTGTTAAGGCACACTAATACATTTGAATTAATATCTATAAGTGAGTATTATCTTTGTTAAGGCACACTAATACATTTGAATTAATATCTATAAATGAGTATTATCTTTGTGAAGGCACACTAATACATTTGAATTAATATCCATGAGTGAGTATTATCTTTGTAAAGGCACACTAATACATTTGAATTAATATCTTTAAGTGAGTATTATCTTTGTTAAGGCACACTAATACATTTGAATTAATATCTATAAGTGAGTATTATCTTTGTTAAGGCACACTAATACATTTGAATTAATATCTATAAGTGAGTATTATCTTTGTTAAGGCACACTAATACATTTGAATTAATATCTGAGCCAAGGATGTCGTTGTGGCTTGTGCAGCCCTTTGAGACGCTTGTGATTAAGGGCTATATAAATAAACTTTGATTGATTAATTGATTGATCAATAAATGAATACTATCTTTGTAAAGGCACAATAATACATTTAAATGAATATCTATGAGTGAGTATTATCTTTTTAAAGGCACAATAATAAAGTTAAATTCATACTTACAGGTGAGTGTTATAATCTTTGTAAAGGGGAAATAAAAAAAAAAGTAATTGAATATTTATGAGAATTATTTGTAAAGGCAGGATTTGCCATACATTTCGTGTATTGTGTACCTAATAAAGTGGCCAAAAAGTGTATAATTTTGGCTGTCAAGACTGTTAGGAAAGAATGGGCATTGAAAGTAGAGAAGCACTTCTGTCTTCCGCCACAAGAGGGCGACATGCTGCCAAAGTGAATATTATCAAGTGCTAGAGGCGGTGAGAATTATCGTCTGATCATCAAATTGAGACTTTGGTGTGATGATGGAAACTACACAGCAATTAGCTGACATCTGAGAGAGCGGATAATTAGACACACGCGCTCTGTTTTTCTTTCAAATCAAAATGTCACATTTTCACAGCCTAAAACTCAACTTTGCAAACAAGTCTGTCCTGAAAGTGCAATTAGTCTAAGTTGGATGGTTGATTGGCGACACTAAATTGGCCCTAGTGTGTGAATGTGAGTGTGAATGTTGTCTGTCTATCTGTGTTGGCCCTGTGATGAGGTGGCGACTTGTCCAGGGTGTACCCCGCCTTCCGCCCGAATGCAGCTGAGATAGGCTCCAGCACCCCCCGCGACCCCAAAAGGGACAAGCGGTAGAAAATGGATGGATGGATGGATTTCTCTGCTGAGGATCTCCCACATCACTTCCCCACTGTTGATATTGACATTCCCACGCACAAGTCTCCCAAGATAGATTAGATCAAAGATGCAATTATCTCATTAAACCAAAACCTGTCGCTATACTTCAATCGTTTTCAACAATTATGGCTATACCAAGACACCTGTTGATTTTGAACAAGATCCAACTGTAAAGATCAATTCATTATGTTCTTATGTAGTCCAGCAGTCAAACTTTGTGGGCAAAAACTATAATAATAATAATAATAGATTTTATTTGTAAAAAGCACTTTACATTGAGTAAACAACCTCAAAGTGCTACAGTGTATTAAAAAATTATATAAAAATAAATTAAAAAATAAAAATAAAATAAAAAGATTATAAAAATAAATACAAATAAAAACTAAAACAGCCTAATAGCTAGAACTAGTATGCATATATCTAAAAAAAAAAAAAAAAAAGGCTTTTTTTTTTTTAAAAGAAGGGTTTTTAAGCCTTTTTTAAAAGCATTCACAGTCTGTGGTTCCCTCAGGTGGTCAGGGAGAGCGTTCCACAGACTGGGAGTGGCGGAGCAGAAAGCCCGGTCTCCCATTATTCGTACCTTTGTCCTCTGAGGTTGGAGGAGGTTAGCCTGTCCAGAGCGGAGGATTTGGGGGTGAATAGTTCTTTGAGGTAGAGGGGGGCATTTCCATAGAGGCACTGGTGGGTTAGTAGGGAGACTTTGTATTCAATCCTGAGTGGAACAAGAAGCCAGTGAAGGGATTTGAGAATTGGAGTGATATGGTCATATTTCCGCACTCTCATCAGGATCCTAGCAGCACTATTCTGTATGTATTGCAGCTTCTGGATGTTCTTGCTGGGGATCCCGACAAGAAGTTCGTTGCAGTAGTCTAGGCTGGAGGAGACAAAGGCGTGGACGAGCCTCTCGGCATCAGAGAGAGCGAGCGAGGGGCGGAGTTCAGCAATGTTCCTGAGTTAGTAGAAGGAGGTCTTGAACAGTTGTTTTATTTGAGCCTCAAAGGTCAAGTGAGGGTCCATTCTAACACCCAGATTAGTGACTGAGGATGAGAGGTGAATGTCGTGGTGATGCTGGTGATGGTGTATGACTGAGTCTGATGTGGGGTGCCGACTAGAATGGCTTCGGTTTTGGAGCTGTTCAGTTGAAGAAAATTGTGTTTCATCCACGCCTTGAATTGGACCAACATCTCAGGACAGAAAGCCTATAGATTTTGTCCAGGATCTCAGGACAAAAACCTACTGATTTTGACCAGCAACTCGGGACAATAAACCAGTGGATTTTGACTTGAGATATCGAAACAAAACCTCTACTGATTTTGACCAATATCTTGAGAAAATCACCCTGATGATTTTGATTAAGATTTCGACAAGGTTTTCAAGACAAAAACTTTTTTTTTAGATTTTTGACCGAGATTTCATAACAAGAAGAAAGCTGTAGGTGGGATCTGTGTATTAGCGGCTGGCTGCAGCAACACAACCAGGAGGACTTTGAGTCGGATAGCAGACGCGCTATCCGACGCTAGCCGCCGACCGCATCGATGATCGGGTGAAGTCCTTCGTCGCGCCGTCGATCGCTGGAACGCAGGTGAGCACGGGTGTTGATGAGCAGATGAGGGCTGGCGTAGGTGGAGCGCTAATGTTTTTATCATAGCTCTGACGAGGTCCCGTAGCTAAGTTAGCTTCAATGGTGTCGTTAGCAACAGCATTGCTAGGCTTCGACAGCATTAACCGTGTGGTTACAGGTCCAGTGTTTGGTTCAGTGTCTCCTGATAGTAGTATTGTTGATCTTCTGTCTATCCTTCCAGTCAGGGACTTATTTCTTTTGTTTCTATCTGCATTTAAGCACGATGCTATCACGTTAGCTCCGTAGCTAAAGTGCTTCACCGATGTATTGTCGTGGAGATAAAAGTCACTGTGAATGTCCATTTTGCGTTCTCGACTCTCATTTTCAAGACGATATAGCATCCGAGGTGGTTTAAAATACAAATCTGTGATCCACAATAGAAAAAGGAGAAAGTGTGGAATCCAATGAGCCCTTTTACCTAAGTTACGGTCAGAGCGGAAAAAGATACGTCCTGCACTGCACTCTAGTCCTTCACTCTCACGTTCCTCATCCACACATTTTTCATCCTCGCTCAAATTAATGGGGTAATCGTCGCTTTCTCGGTCCGAATCGCTCTCGCTGCTGGTGTAAACAATGGGGAAATGTGAGGAGCCTTTCAACCTGCGACGTCACACTACTTCCGGTACAGGCAAGGCTTTTTATCAGCGACCAAAAGTTGCGAACTTTATCGTCGATGTTCTCTACTAAATCCTTTCAGCAAAAATATGGCAATATCGCGAAATGATCAAGTATGACACATAGAATGGATCTGCTATCCCAGTTTAAATAAAAACATTTCATTTCAGTAGGCCTTTAATTGAGTTGGACCGAGAGCTTGGCACAACAAACCTATTGATTTAGAGCAATATTTAGAGAAAATTACTGTATTCATTTTGGATAAAGATTTTGGGACAAAAACCCCACTGATTTGATTGATGTAAATGAGATATCAGGACAAAAGCTATTTTGATATAGACCCAGGGGTCTCCAAGCTTTTTGACTGGGGCGCTGCATTGGGCTAAAAAATATGAACACACTTAGATTAATTATATCAGATCATAAATAAATAAATAAAAATATTTATATAAATATATATACACACACATATTATATGCTGTCAGAATTATTGTGATGATTGTTTGCTAATGGGTGAGGGCCGACATCCGGGCAACTGAGCTAAATACGGGTTCTTCGAGCCATAGCAACCAGACTGGCGTTGAAAACAAACCGTTGCCATTACTCTTTAACCTGTCGACCTACGCTGGTTAAACCCGTCATTCTGCCTCCAAAATGCCGAAAAACTGTGTTGTTTTTGGTTGTGCTAACCACAACTGGAAACAGGGAAAACAAAGGTTGTATTTTGTTCTGACAAAGCGCGATAAAAGCCCACAGAGACGAGACAAATGGCTCGCAGCTTTACACCGGGAAAACGAGGACGGTTCTCACTGGAGTCCCCCAAAGTCCCGGGTCGTGTGTTCGGATCACTTCGTTTCTGGTAAATATAAGGAACAAAAATCCACCTTCTTAACCACAACTTGGCTATACGTCCGTGCTAATGTTGTACTTGTTGAATGTGTACCTTATAACGTTCGACAGCTGAAGTTGTTGTCGTACAAAAATAACATGCGGTATATACTATATAGTCTATAGCTTAGCTAGCTATTTTCGAAAACCGGACAACGAGAGGATACCAAAGGCAGCGTTAAGATGGACACCACCGGGAAAACGTAAGCCAGGGCGGCCAAAGAACACCTGGCGAAGAACAGTTGAAGGGGAGCTGAAAGAGATGAAGCTTACATGGGGCGAGGCACAGAGACGAGCACAGCAGCGAGATGAATGGCGTCGAGTCGTCGAAGCCTTATTTCCCATCTGGGAAGAAGAGGATTAAGTTAAGTAAGTAATATACTATATAGTCTATAGCCTAGCTAGCTATTTTCGAAAACCGGTTTCGTTTAAATTTGCACTTAAAGGCCTACTGAAATGATTTTTTTTTATTTAAACGGGAATAGCAGATCCATTCTATGTGTCATACTTGATCATTTCGCGATATTGCCATATTTTTGCTGAAAGGATTTAGTAGAGAAAATCGACGATAAAGTTCGCAACTTTTGCTCGCTGATAAAAAAAAGCCTTGCCTGTACCGGAAGTAGCGTGACGTCACAGGAGCTAGTATTCCTCACAATTCCCCATTGTTTACAATGGAGCGAGAGAGATTCGGACCGAGAACGTGACGATTACCCCATTAATTTGAGCGAGGATGAAAGATTCGTAGATGAGGAACGTTATAGTGAAGGACTTGAGAGGCAGCGATGGACGTATCTTTTTTCGCTCTGACCGTAACTTAGGTACAAGCTGGCTCATTGGATTCCACACTCTCCTTTTTCTATTGTAGATCACAGATTTGTATTTTAAACCACCTGGGATACTATATCCTCTTGAAAATGAGAGTCGAGAACGCGAAATGGACATTCAGTGCCTTTTATCTCCACGACAATACATCGGCGAAATGCTTTAGCTACGAGCTAACGTGATAGCATCGTGCTTTAACTGCATATAGAAACAAAAGAAATAAACCCCTGACTAGAAGGATAGATAGAAAATCAACAATACTATTAAACCGTGGACATGTAAATACACGGTTAATGCTTTCCAGGCTGGCGAAGGTTAACAATGCTGTGCTAACGACGCCATTGAAGCTAACTTAGCAACCGGACTGCACAGAGCTATGCTAAAAACATTAGCTCTCCACCTACGCCAGCCAGCCCTCATTTGCTCATCAACACCCGTGCTCACCTGCGTTCCAGCGATCGGCAGAAGGACGAAGGACTTCACCCGATGCGTTTGGCGGCCCGGAGACGTAGGAAGTCAAGGTGAAGTCGGCGGCTAGCGCGGCTAGCGCTCCAACAAAGTCCTCCTGGTTGTGTTGCTGTAGTCCGCTGCTAATACACCGATCCCACCTACAACTGTCTTCTTTGCAGCCTTCATTGTTCATTAAAAAAATTGCAAAAGATGTCCAGAATACAGTGGAATTATGAAATGAAAACAGAGCTTTTTGTATAGGATTCTACGGGGTACCATAACTTCCGTTACTCGGACTTCGTCACGCGCATACGTCATCATACCGCGATGTTTCAGCCGGATATTTCCCGGGAATTTTAAAATGTCACTTTATAAGTTAACCCGGCCGTATTGGCATGTGTTGCAATGTTAAGATTTCATCATTGATATATAAACTATCAGACTGCGTGGTCGGTAGTAGTGGCTTTCAGTAGGCCTTTAACAGTTGGGTTTTTAAAAACCAATAAACCCTATAATTTTCATGTTGCCATTCAATACATGTAGCCCTCAAATCTCTCAATATTTTATACACTAACACTTGATCTTGTTGTTGATAACTTCCGCGTCTCTTTCTTAGTAGCGCGCTGGCTAAGCTAACTAGCAAGCTAAGCTAAGCCTGAGAAGCTTTAAAGTTCACTGAGACGAGTCTGACGCAAATAATACATTTTCGTTTTTTCACACGATATGCGAATAAGTAAAAATGCGTAAATGAAGGATTTAACGCCGACTTCCAAGCCACAACGCTCGTTAAATGCTTTTTCTGTCAATGCTGTGTTCGCTGTGAGCTGCTTTGTTTTCAACGAATTCCAGGTTGCTAGGGGATTGGTAGGCGGAAGTGACGTAGGTCCGCACTCACCCATTGAAGAGGGACGTTTTCCAAACATATACAAATACAGTACAACCTGTGATTGAGCACAATTTTCCAGGTTAATCACAGACCCGCACACACAAATACACACATAACAAGACTTTTTTGCCACACTTGATTGTGACAAATCGAGGATTAATAACATTATCAGGAAATGATCAGAGACACTTCCGTTTGCATTGATTACAGTAAGCTATCGCTAACAGACTGACACCGAACACCTAACTTCGTTATTAACAACGCCCCCACATACGACCCTAACGTCACTACAATATGGAGTATAAACAATAAAACATTGGATACCAGTAGGTGAAAGTTCGACTCCTACCTTGTTTATGTCTGTGACAACCTCCTCAAAGTTTTGGAATCTATCAGAAATATCAAGCAGCTAAAATGCTCCAAACATGGTCACGTGTGAAGACAGTGTTTTGCATATTACCCATCATGCTTTGTAGTGGATTGTAAATCAATGTCATTCTTTTAATGGAGTAGGGTGTTTAAACATTTTTTATGAGGTATACATAGTTCAGTGAGTAGGTTATGTGTTCTGCGCCACGTGTGTGTACACTTTCTGTGTTAGTTATGGTTTATTTGCACCGTGAGCAAGAAAGATTGTTTGCATAGGGGTAAATAAATTTATACTATGCTCTATTCCTGCAGGTAAGGTTATTCGCTATGGCTCCCCTATTCCCCCAATAGAATCTCGTAAGCAAGTTAGTGACGACTTTATTACTATTTCTATTATCTAAAATAGCGTTTTTCAACCTTTTTTGAGCCAAAGCACATTTTATGCGTTGAAAAAATCCGTAGGCACGCCACCAGCAGAAATCATTAAAAAACGAAACTCAGTTGACAGTAAAAGGTTGTTGTCGCAATTGTTGGATATGACTTTAAACCATAACCAAGCATGCATCACTATAGCTCTTGTCTCAAAGTAGGTGTACTGTCACCACCAGTCACATCACGCCCGGACTTATTTTGAATTGTTTGGTGTTTTCCTGCGTGTAGTGTTTTACTTCTTGTCTTGTGCTCCTATTTTGGTGGCTTTTTCTCTTTTTTTGGTATTTTCCTGTAGCAGTTTCATGTCTTCCTTTGAGCGATATATTCCCCCATCTACTTTGTTTTAGCAGTCAAGAATATTTCAGTAGTTTTTATCCCTCTTCGTGGGGACATTGTTGATTGTCACGTAATGTTTGGATGTACATTGTGGACGCCGTCTTTGCTCAGCAGTAAGTCTTTGCTGTCGTCCAGCATTCTGTTTTTGTTTACTTTGTAGCCAGTTCAGTTTTAGTTTCGTTCTGCATAGCCTTCCCTAAGCTTCAATGCCTTTTCTTAGGTGCACTCACATTTTGTTTATTTTTGGTTTAAGCATTAGACACAATTTTACCTGCACACTGCCTCCTGCTGTTTCCGACATCTACAAAGCAATTAGCACCGGCTGCCACCTACTTACTCACACAGACACTCAACAACAACACATAATTTGCAGACTACAATTACTGGTTTGCAAAAAATATTTTTCACCCAAATAGGTGAAATTAGACAATCTCCCACGGCACACCAGACTGTATCTCACGGCACAGTGGTTGAAAAACACTGATATAAGCAATGTGTTTTGGCAACAAATGAATACAAAGATTGAAAAAATATAATCATTTTGGGGGATATTTTTTGCATCATGACATGTTTTCAATGCCAATCTTTACATTTTTGTACACTCTTAGTCCTCCATAAACTGTTTCAGAACTATTAAATAGGAATAACAGCTTCAAAACGCCTTTTAGGGGCCTTTTTTTAGCTTTAGCGGTGCTATACTATCAATGGCGTTGCACAGGGCATCGTTAAAGTTGTTAGTGAGGTTATCGATAGAGCCCACATCATTTGGGAATGGTACCATTACTGAAGGCCGTAGGCCAGCAAAAGTCGTAGTTGTGACAGCATTAATGTGGCGGCTGCTATAACAGTGGTTATATAGTAGCTTATTGACAATGAGTTAGAACTTCAAATTTTCTATCGTATTATCGTCGCGATGCGTGGGTTCAAGTATTATTTGTGTAAGACCACAGCTATCAATTATAGTCTGGAGTGCCACACACGGAGGGTATGACGGAGTATTCATATGGATAAAATTCCCCATTATAATTATATTATCTGCGTGCACCACTAGATTGGCAACAAACTCAAAATTTGCGGATAAAATCCGAATAGGGCTCAGGGCGGTAATAGATAACAGCCAGATGGAGAGGTAGTAAAAACGACACCTGGAAAGAAGTGTAATACCCAGAAGCGAGATCCCCACATCTGCGGTCCCTTCCAAGGTTTCTCGTTGTTCCCATTGAGTTTTTTCTTGCCCTGATGCGGGATCTGCAGCCCTTTGAGACACTTGTGATTAAGTAAACTTTGATTGATTAAATGAAAATGATTTCACTTGCTTTGTAAAGACAATCATGATCCAACCTGTAAAGAATAACAATGACTTAATGCATATTAATAAATAAAACATTGAGTAAATAACATGAAGATATCCTAAAAACCTCTTGTTGCTGAAACCTGCAGCATATATAGATTTTTTTTTAATGTAACAAAGTTGACCAGAGTGCTTGACAAATTAGGTAAATGGTCCAAAAGTAATAAAAGTAGTTGACTATATTATGTTTAAAATTAATCTGCTGATAGCAACACATTGGCCTACTCAAAATACATGTAAAAAAAACAACTTTTGCTTCATTATTTCATATCTTTACACTTTTTAAAACTTGATTTAGATCCTCTTGGTCCTCCTGTCTTCTTCGACAGTGTTTTACCTGCAAGCCAAAGTGCTTCCGGGTAAACTTGTTGTACAGACACCCATCCCTCCACATCAAAATCACCGCCATTAATTTGAAATCGTAAAAAAGAGAAGCGAAACCTTAAAACAGAAAAGCGAATGTGAAAAAGGAAAAGTTGAAAAAAAATAAAAACCTGTGAAACACACAAAAACAATAACAGTGTACAAAAAATATGAAGATTGACATTGAAAACATGTCATGATACAAAAAAATATCAACCAAAAATATTGTTTGTATTTATTTTTTGCCGAAACTTGACGCCAATACAACATTTCCTACAATGTCAAACTTTTTCCGATACCAAATCTTACTGGCGGTGTTTTGGCTCCATAATTGACTACCAACAGTAATTGTCCGCAAGATGGCGGCGTGTGTAAAATGACAAAACTGCAATGTTATTTAAATTTAACTTGGGGCATCCTGGAGGCCAACCTTTACATTTAACTTTTACAACAACACTGCCATGCCACACATGGCCCCCGGGCCAGAGTTTAGACCAGTGTTTTTCAACCACTGTGCCGCGGCTCACTAGTGTGCTGTGATATCAGTCTGGTGTGCCATGGGAGATTATCTAATTTCACATATTTGGGTTAAACATTTTTTTTTCAAACCAGTAATTATATAGTCTGCAAATTATGTGTTGTTGTTGTTGTTGAGTGTCGGTGCTGTCTAGAGCTAGGCAGAGTAACCGTGTAATACTCTTCCATATCAGTAGGTGGCAGCCGGTAGCTAATTGCTTTGTAAATGCAGGTAAAAGGTGTCTTATGCTTAAACCAAAAATAAACAGAAGGTGAGTGCCCTTAAGAAAAGGCATTGAAGCTTAGGGAAGGCTATGCAGAACGAAACTAAAACTGAACTGGCTACAAAGTAAACAAAAACGGAATGCTGGATGACAGCAAAAACTTACTGTGGAGCATAGGCGGCGTCCACAATGTACATCCGAACATGACACGACAATCAACAATGTCACCACAAAGAAGGATAAAAACAATTTAAATATTTTTGATTGCTAAAACAAAGTAGATGCCGGAAATATCGCTCAAAGGAAGACATGAAATTGCTACAGGAAAATACAAAAAAAAGAGAAAAAGCCACCAAAATAGGAGCGCAAGACAAGAACTAAAACACTACACACAGGAAAACAGCAAAAAACTCAGAATAAGTCATGGCGTGATGTGACAGGTGGTGACAGTACACCTACTTTGAGACAAGAGCTATAGTGATGCATGCTTGGTTATGGTTCAAAGTCATATCCAACAATTGCGACAACGACTTTTAACTGTCGACTGAGTTTATGATTTCTGCTGGTGGTGTGCCTCCGGAGTTTTTCAACGCAAAAAATGTGGCTTGGCTCAAAAAAGGTTGAAAAACACTAGTTTAGACACCACTGATCTAGACCAATATCCTGAGAAAAATGACCCTGCTAGTCCAACTTAAAATGCTTGTGTGAATTTGTGTGTCAAATTTCTAAATTTTTCAGTTGACCCGTCAAACTTCCTCCAACTTTCTGGGCAAGAACCACACACACGTTTGCACACACACGCACACACGCACGCACACACGCACACGCACACACACACACGCGATTCATGAGGTAACTGGAGTCAAAGGTCAGATTAGTCCGTGATATTCAATCTTTCAGGGATTATTCTAGTCTGCGGGAGCAAGAACACCGTTGAGTTTGACTAAAAACTTACTGCCAGGATTCCTGAGGTCATAACATATCATGCACTTTGTACGTTTAGGTTTTTTTTGGCAGAGGAACAAGACCACTACTGCTTTTACAAACTGCACGTATTCATGGTTTTACATGTGTCCACTGTGTAGGATGCAGCTGAGGTCAAAGGTGAAAACCGTACGTTTTCTGATCACACGTCACACTTGCATTTATTTAATGTTTCTGTCACAGCTAGAAGCCTATTGATTTTGACACAGACATCTTGCTCACACGCGCGAGGTAACTGGGGGTCGAATTAGAGCAGGAGATGCTAAACTCTGAGATTATTGTTCTGTCAGGGCAAGAAGTCTGCTGATTTTGAGTAAGATTTCTATTGATTTTGGAAATACATTGGCGCCAAAATCTCTGAGGTCAAAGGTTACATTGTTTGTTTTTTTTTTTGTTTTCTTTTGTTTGCTCCATGCTTTTTTAACCTGTAAAGCACTTTGGTTCAATCTAAAAAGTTGTTGAAAATGTGCTATATAAATAAAGTTGACTTGACTTGACATTGTTTGTTTTCTTTCAAATTTACCAAATACAAATAATACAATCGGCTCTACGTCAGTGCAAGAACACTATGGATATCGAATCCCATCCAACCCAAAAATGGCCGACACTGCAGGTTCAAAGGTCACATCAGATGAGTATGTTTTTTTTTTGTTTTTTTTTGCTTGTACCAGATGATCTTTTTCAAACTGTGCCAAAGCAAGAACCGCATTGGTTTTTAACGACCCAGGTAAAAGCATGCTTTTAAAACATGTTATCAGACTTTGAGGTGGTTTTGATGACGACAGCGGCGAGAGGCGGTGCCTGAGTGTGTGTGTGTGTGTGTGTGTGTGTGGGGGGTGGGGGGGGGCAAAGATGGGGGTGTTTATTTAAGTTTTACGTCTTCTGACTGAGACAGACTGCAGAGGATAACGAGAAACAGATCTTTGGCTAAGAGGAAAGGAGGGGACTCATAAAAAGGGAGGTGGGGGATGAAGGAAGGGGGCGTGAAGGTGGAATGACAGCCAAAAAAGGGTGATGCGTTCAGGGACCACAGGAAATACCTTAAAGCAGTGGTCCTCAACCTTTTTTGTAGCTGTGGACCGGTCAACCCTTGAAAATTTGTCCAACGGACCTGGGGGGGGGGTGTAAATTTTTATTTATTGTATTTTATTTATTTTTTTTGTCATTAAAAAATACAATCATGTGTGTTTACAGACTGTATCCCTGCAGACCGTATTGATCTATATCAGTGGTTCTTAACCTTGTTGGAGGTACCGAACCCCACCAGTTTCATATGCGCATTTACCGAACCCTTCTTTAGTGAAAAATAGAATGTTTTATTTTATTTTTTTCAAATTGAAGACAAAGTTATATGTTGTTGTTTTTTACCAGTGCACAAAATGAACCGTGCATGAACATCACCTTGTTCAAAGAACAAAACCAACACAATGCATGAACTCACAACAAATGACACAAATTAGAGGGAACATTGTTTGGGGGTATCCATAATACTTAGACTTAGACTTCCTTTTTTATTGTCATTTAAATTTTAACTTTACAGTACAGATACGCCGATAGGGAGACGTTTTTATTTACACGATTGATTGATTGATTGATTCAAGGAAACTTTTATTAGTAGATTGCGCAGTACAGTACATATTCCGTTCAATTGACCACTAAATGGTAACACCCGAATACGTTTTTCAACTTGTTTAATTAAGTCGGGGTCCACGTTAATCAATTCATGAGTCTGGTGTGTCTTGACCGCTGCGGCGGAGGCTCTGCCGAACCCCTAAGGTTCGATCGAACCCAGGTTAAGAACCACTGATATATATTGATATATAATGTAGGAACCAGAAATATTAATAACAGAAAGAAACAACCCTTTTGTGTGAATGAGTGTAAATCTATTTAATAATACCACCTTAACATTTGACAACCAAACAATTACACAAGGCGACTCGGTAAAGAATCTGGGTATTATCTTCGACCCAACTCTCTCGTTTGAGTCACACATTAAGAGTGTTACTAAAACGGCCTTCTTTCATCTCCGTAATATCGCTAGAATTCGTTCCATTTTGTCCACAAGCGACGCTGAGATCATTATCCATGCGTTCGTTACATCTTGTCTCGATTACTGTAACGTTTTATTTTCGGGCCTCCCTATGTCTAGCATTAAAAGATTACAGTTGGTACAAAATGCGGCTGCTAGACTTTTGACAAAAACAAGAAAGTTTGATCATATTACGCCTATACTGGCTCACTTGCACTGGCTTCCTGTGCACTTAAGATGCGACTTTAAAGGCCTACTGCCAATACGGCCGGGTTAACTTATAAAGTGCAATTTTAAAATTCCCGCCACACTTCCGGTTGAAAATCTCCTTTGGATATGATTTTTGCGCGTGACGTCATAAAATGCACGGAAGTGTTTGGGCCCTATTGGACACAATACATAAAGCTCTGTTTTCTTCGACAAAATTCCACAGTATTCTGGACATCTGTGTTGGTGAATCTTTTGCAATTTGTTTAATGAACAATGGAGGCTGCAAAGAAGAACGTTGTAGGTGGGATCGATCGGTGTCTTAGCGGCTAAGTACAATACTTACAGCAACACAACAAGGACTACTTACCCTGATAGAAGACGCCTAGCCGATGCTTGCCGCCAAACCCACGGATGAAGTCCTTCGTCGCGCCGTTGATCGCTGGAACGCAGGTGAGCACGGCTGTTGATGGGAAGATGAGGGCTGGCTGGCGTAGGTGGAGCGCTAATGTTTTATCATAGTTCTGTGAGGTCCGGTTGCTAAGTTGCTAAATTAGCCGTAGCGTCGTTAGCAACAGCATTGTTAAGCCTTACCAGGCTGAGAATTTTTAACCGTGTAGTTACATGTACATGGTTTAATAGTATTTTTGCTCTTCTGTCTATCCTTCCAGTCAGGGGTTTATTTATTTTGTTTCTATCTTCATTTGAGAACGATGCTAGCACGTTAGCTCAGTAGCTAAGTGTGTCACCGATGTATTGTCTTGGAGATAAAAGTCACTTTAAATGTCCATTTCGCGTGCTCGACTCTCATTTTCAAGAGGATATAGTATCTGAGGTGGTTTAAAATACAAATCTGT
Source organism: Entelurus aequoreus (assembly GCF_033978785.1). Taxonomy (NCBI): domain Eukaryota; kingdom Metazoa; phylum Chordata; class Actinopteri; order Syngnathiformes; family Syngnathidae; genus Entelurus; species Entelurus aequoreus. The sequence goes on along the minus strand of NC_084746.1, from coordinate 49,110,667 downwards.
GATTTACAATAGAAAAAGGAGAGAGTGTGGAATCCAATGAGCCAGCTTGTACCTAAGTTACGGTCAGAGCGAAAAAAGATACGTCCATCACTGCCTCTCAAGTCCTTCACTGTAACGTTCCTCATCTACGAATCTTTCATCCTCGCTCAAATTAATGGGGTAATCGTCACTTTCTCGGTCCGAATCTCTCTCGCTCCATTGTAAACAACGGGGAATTGTGAGGAATACTAGCTCCTGTGACGTCACGCTACTTCCGGTACAGGCAAGGCTTTTTTTTTATCAGCGAGCAAAAGTTGCGAACTTTATCGTCGATTTTCTCTACTAAATCCTTTCAGCAAAAATATGGCAATATCGCGAAATGATCAAGTATGACACATAGAATGGATCTGCTATTCCCGTTTAAATAAATAAAAAATCATTTCAGTAGGCCTTTAAGGTTTTAATACTTACGTATAAAATACTACACGGTCAAGCTCCTGCCTATCTTGCCGATTGTATTGTACCATATGTCCCGACAAGAAATCTGCGTTCAAAGAACTCCGGCTTATTAGTGATTCCCAGAGCCCAAAAAAAGTCTGCGGGCTATAGAGCGTTTTCTGTTCGGGCTCCAATACTCTGGAATGCCCTCCCGGTAAAAGTTAGAGATGCTACCTCAGTAGAAGCATTTAAGTCCCATCTTAAAACTCATTTGTATACTCTAGCCTTTAAATAGACTCCCTTTTTAGACTAGTTGATCTGCCGTTTCTTTTCTTTTCTCCTCTGCTTCCCTCTCCCTATGGAGGGGGAGTTGCACAGGTCCGGTGGCCACGGATGAAGTGCTGGTTGTCCAGAGTCAGGACCCGGGGTGGACCGCTAGCCTGTGCATCGGTTGGGGACATCTCTACGCTGCTGACCCGTCTCCGCTCGGGATGGTTCCTGCTGGCCCCACTATGGACTGGACTTTCGCTGATGTGTTGGATCCACTGTGGACTGGACTTTCACAATATTATGTCAGACCCACTCGACATCCATTGCTTTCGGTCTCCCCTAGAGGGGTGGGGGGGGGGGGGGGGGGGGGGTTACCCACATATGCGGTCCTCTCCAAGGTTTCTCATGGTCATTCACATTGACGTCCCACTGGGGTGAGTTTTCCTTGCCCGTATGTGGGCTCTGTACCGAGGATGTCGTTGTGGCTTGTGCAGCCCTTTGAGACACTTGTGATTTAGGGCTATATAAATAAACATTGATTGATTGATTGAAATGGGGGAGGGAGGTTTTTTGGGTTAGTGCACTAATTGTAAGTGTATCTTGTGTTTTTTATGTTGATTTAATTTTTAAAAAAAAAATTTAAAAAAAAAAAAAAAAAAAATTTTTTTTTTTTTTTTTTGTGCGGCCCGGTACCAATCGATCCACGGCGGTGGTTGGGGACCACTGCCTTAAAGGTTCTGTTTTCGCCCTGGTGGTCACTCTGCCACATTGCAGCCCCTTCTCACAAGTATGGACCACGTCTGGATTTCTTTCGTATTTCCACGACTGTGAGAAAGTTGATGAGCTGAGGAGGAAGAAGGAGGGACTCTGAGGGAAGGGGGCTAGGGGGCGGGACGTCGCGGTGATTGACAGACAGGTGGGCCTATGAGGGAAGGAGCCGCAGAACCAACCCGAGGCAATTAAGGGTAAAGGACGACAAAATATTTGATAAACTTTTTCTTCCCCCTCCTCTTCCTCTCTCTTGCGTGGGGATGACGATGGAGGGAGGATGAACGTGGGGGAGGAGGGTGGGTTGGGGGGGACAAAAACAACCAGCCATCACGTTTGAAGTAGAAGACGAACTTCAAGGGAAAGAGACTTTGTAAGGATTATTTCACCCCCCCCCCCTCTGAAACTTATTCGGGACTGCTTGGGCGTCCTCCTCGCCGATGGGGGCCGCGCCGGGCTCCGGCTGGGAGGAGGGCGAGTTTGAGTTCAAGTTGGTGTTCGAGGAGGATCCTCCGCGGCCGGGCCGGGGGACGTCGCCGGCATCCATGCCGGAGAAGAGCGCCGTCGGCCGGGAGCGAAGCGAGGCGGAGTCCGCTGACAGCAGCGGTGGAGGTGGAGGTGGAGGTGGAGGTGGAGGTGGTCCAGGTCAGTCTGGAACATTTCTCGCATAGCGTGTGAAAGATCTCCCCCCTTATCCCCCCCCCACGGGTGGTCTGACATGCATGGGAACATTCGTGCGTGTGACGAGCAATGTGGTTGTAATCAGGCGTGCGTGTGAGTTTAAGAGCTGCCATCTGGGAAGGAAGTCCAACCTCTGCGGACCGAACACAACTCCACTCTCAGCCAGCCCGCACCGTCCACCGCCACGGCCGGCACTATAGGCTCTTGGTGGCCTCAAACAACATTTTGTTGGTGGTTTTGGTCTTTAATGTTACTTGTGTGTTCAACTAAATTGTTTTTTTTGGTGGTGGTGGGGGGGGGGGGGGGGGGGGGGGCGCATTTCCAGAAAGCTAAGGATCTCTTCACGATTACCGTATTTTTCGGACTATAAGTCGCAGTTTTTTTTACATAGTTTGGCCGGGGGTGCGACTTATACTCAGGAGCATTGGCGTTGTCAGGCCTATTTTGGGGGGGCTCAAGCCCCCCTAAAATGTTTTAAGCCCCCCTAAATAATTTGGTGTTAAAAAAAAAAAATCTTTTTTTTTTTTTTTTTTACAAATACATGCCGACATATTCATTATAAAGTGGCCCGAATATGAGTTTAAATAAAACATCATATAACCTGTCATATTATTCACTCAGTTTCCCCTCACTTCATAGCGTAAGGTAGAGAGCCGCTTTAGTGCGTCGGTATCCAATCCATTCCACTTGTTCATATAAAAAATGTTATGTCAGACCCACTCGACATCCATTGCTTTCGGTCTCCCCTAGAGGGGGGGGGTTACCCACATATGCGGTCCTCTCCAAGGTTCCTCATAGTCATTCACCGACGTCCCACTGGGGTGAGTTTTTCCTTGCCCGTATGTGGGCTCTGTACCGAGGATGTCGTTGTGGCTTGTACAGCCCTTTGAGACACTTGTGATTTAGGGCTATATAAATAAACATTGATTGATTGATTGATTGAAAAAATGCCCACATCACTCAAAATCCAGTCCGCATTTTCTCTGCGACCTTGCTTGCGGTCCTGCAGGTGTACGAAGCACATTAGCACACAGCACTGCAGAACAAGAACCTTCCATCCATCCATTTTCTACCGCTTATTCCCTTCGGGGTCGCGGGGGGCGCTGGAGCCTATCTCAGCTACAATCGGGCGGAAGGCGGGGTACACCCTGGACAAGTCGCCACCTCATCGCAGGGCCAACACAGATAGACAGACAACATTCACACTCACATTCACACACTAGGGCCAATTTAGTGTTGCCAATCAACCTATCCCCAGGTGCATGTCTTTGGAGGTGGGAGGAAGCCGGAGTACCCGGAGGGAACCCACGCAGTCACGGGGAGAACATGCAAACTCCACACAGAAAGATCCCGAGGCCGGGATTGAACTCACAACTACTCAGGACCTTCGTATTGTGAGGCAGACGCACTAACCCCTCTTCCACCGTGCTGCCCGTGAGAAAAAACATTTGCTATGTAATTTGCTATTGATAATATTATAGAATGTATAACCATTGACCAACCAAGAACCTTGTGTCTGCAATTGTAAATAATTTAGTTTTTAAGTTTTGTGTTTCTTGTAGAATCTATATAAAGTAATATACATTAGCCTATTGTTAAAATAATGAAAAAAACATCATAAAATATATTTGTTTTATTGTATTGTTACATTAATAGCTGTTGTATTATTATAGGATGGCTTGTTAAACATTTCATGGGATTTTCAGAGGGTGGAAAAACCAAGACATTTAATATAAAATGTAAAATGAATAAATACATAAAAAGAAAAAGAAAAAAAATGGTTAAAAGCCATCGTCCCGGGGAGCATTTAATTTCGTCCCGTGCATTTTTTTTTACCGTCCCCAGGACGACGGGACTACGTTAATCTCAAGCCCTGGAAGTTACATTTTATTGTTTGCATTACTTGTTTCAGCATTGCACTTTGAAGATGGTCCCTCAGCTCTTTGACAGCTTTGGCTCTTTTTCAGATCAGCAGACTAAGTCTTTCTTATTTACAGTATATATAAACGTTTCTCATTTCTATTCAGACTTCCATATATATTTAATTTCCTTAACGGCTTGCCATAATATATATATATATATATATATATATATATATATATATATATTATATACAAGCCAAATTATCCAGATCCAGATATTACTTTAATTCAAGTAATTAAGTAATATTTCCAGGGCTTGAATTTACAACCATTTTAGTCACATATGTGCCCAAAATGTAATCTGTGCAACTTCAAAATATTTGGGAACAAACAATTATTGTATTGTGAGCGAAAGTGGTGGCATTAGCCTCTATGTTGTGAAGTAATAACATAGACTCTATGTTATTAATTCACAACATAGAGGCTAATGCCACGACTTTCATTGTGTTTCAGTGCATCTTGAAGGATCATGCAAGTCATTGTTTCTTGTTGATGCTGTAAACAAAATGTCACTGTGCAAACTCATGTTTGTTGTTGTACTGAACACAGATTGAAAATAAACCGACTGAAATAATAATAATAACAATGAATCATTTCTAAGTCTTTGTTAGCCGTTTGTGAAGTTTTGTGCTCGTGCGCTACGTTCGCTCGCATCCTGTGCATCTCCTGGGGGCTAAGCCCCCCCTGTCCTTAAAAGCTAGTGACGCCCCTGCTCAGGAGCGACTTATGTGTGAAATTTAGCAGGCCTGGCCCTAACCAATCTGGCGCCCTAGGCAAGATTTTAGGTGGCGCCCCCCCACATCGGCAGTGAAGTGTATATACTCACAAGAAACCGAATAGCTTTGTCTTTGACCTTTTTTTTTTAACTTAAATAAAGCAAATTAACATATATGAGAATGTTATGTTATGATTATCTTTAACCGAATCACAGCAGTGCTCAAATTAAAAAACAGCATTCCCTCTCATGTGATATTGCTTAATTAACATTAATGATGTGCACTTTAACAACTAGGCTTACAACTATACCTAATATATAAAGGAGTGGAAAAGTGACTATTACCTGCAGGGCAAACATTAGCTAACCAGAAGGCAATAACAATGTCAACAAAAAACACCTGCGTAAAAGATCTAATACAAATGTCCCTGAGGAATGTAAGGTGGGAGTACTGTAATTACTTAACGTTACATTATTATTTTCCATAACAATTTAGCCCCCTCCACAATATTAACCCGACGTTAAAACAGAACTAGCTATTTATTGATTAGCAATTGCCGAATCATGTAACATTAGCTTAATGCTAAAAAGACAGGTTACCATCACATTCTGTAACAGACAAATAATTTCATGTAGGCTAACGTTACCTACCTGCTACCTCTGTCTTTTTCTCGTTTCTCCTCTTCTTTTCTCTTTTTTCTTCCCTGGGCACCTGACAGTTTTGGCCGTTTTGACATCTTGTGTTGATTTTTTGATGTGTAAGAGTCATGATACGGGAAGGGAGGGTGCGCACCGTGCGGGGGGATGGGGGGGGGGGGCATAATGTTGTAACAAATAATATTTCTATTAAATAGGCTTTACTTTGCATTTTAATTAACGTGGGATTATTTTTTGTATTTAGAAATAATAGTACCAACTTTTTTTTTTTTTTTTTTCTCCAACATTTGTGGCACTGGCGTGGCGCCCCCTGATGGACGGCGCCCTTAGCATTTGCCTATACGGCCTATGCCACGGGCCGGCCCTGAATTTAGGGATGATGTTTGATAAGAAATTATCGAGTTCGAGCCTATTATCGAATCCTCTTATCGAACCGATTCCTTAACGATTCTCTTATCGAACCCAGATAGGTTGTTGTATATGGAAAAAAACCCACAATATTTGGTTTAACAAAAGCTCACTTTTATTATATAAGAAAAAAATAAAATCTAATAAATAAATAAATATTGACTGTTACCCCCCTAAAAAAATAAAATAAAATAAATAAATATTGACTGTTGTTACCCGAAGTATATTAAGTGGGATTTTTCTGAAAAACAAATATATACAGTAACACAAAAACAACCTGTCTCTGTGATCACTATAGGTGTATAAATAATAATATAGTGTTAAATAAAATCAGTCCCTTGGGCACAAAACTGAAAATAATACAGCTCTCCAAAAAGTGCACTTCTGCTGCTATTTGACATAACTGTTTGTTATGATGCTTTGACATTTTTGCACTTTATTTCTTTATTGAAAGAAAATTCTATGAAGAGAAAAGTTGTTTGCAAATGTGGTTACAATGCTAAAAAATGAAAAGTTAAAGCTAAAAAAAGAAATACAATTTGAGTTAAAATGTTTCTTTATTAGGGGGAAAGGTGTGATGTTATGAGCTAGGGAAAATAACAACTACAGTGTTTCCCACACATTCATTTATTTGTGGCGGCCCGCCACGAAAGAATTACGTCCACCACAAATAAATAAAACAAACAAAAAAATTTTTTTTTTTTTTTTTTTTGTCCTGTCCAGCTTCTCAGGCAAATCATATAGTTGATGTAGATGCCCATATAGGCTGTTCAGATTTACTTTACAAAAGAGAAGTGTAGGATACTTCTCTTGTTGCCTTATTTGTATTTGACCACTACTGTTTTCTGTTTATTTGTTACTGACTGTGGCAGGACACCTCTGCCTCTGTTTCACTTTATGTTGCTGGTAAATAATATGGTTGTAGTAGTAGGCTAAAGTTACATTATTTAGTATGCACTAATTAAAGGGGCAGAGCTTTAAGAGACATTTTAGCTTTTATATTTTATAAGATATATTTTTTGTAAGAACCACAATTAATAAATATATTTCAGTGAATAACTTATTGTTCAAATCTGTATATAAATATGTACATAAAGCGTTGTAATTATATTGTAAAATGGATGGATGGATGGACATTTAAAACAAAACTGTTATTATTAATTAGTAAGTATACATTTTTTGAGCCTTTTTAGAGAAAATCATATCATTGTAGTAAATTATGCAAATTACTCGATGGTGTCATGGTGACCACGCCCATAGATCAATACGCCCATAACCACGCCCCCATCGCCACAGGTATCTTGGCAGTTTATGGGAAACACTGAACTACACTACCCAGCATGCATTGGGAGTGACGAGCATGCGCGGTAGCCCCGAAAAGTGTTGTTGCATGTCGCCACCCGGCAGCTAAGAATGAGGTTATGAGCACGCTGTGAAAGTAAGCGTCAAGAACTCAGCCAACACGCCTCGTCTGCATTATTTATAATTAGACAGACAACACATATAAAGTGTGATTTTGTTTTGTTTACAAGGAAAGAAAAACAAAAGTTAAAAAAGGGAGATGTGTTGTATATATATGTATGTGCTGCGGTTGCTTTAAGAACGTTGCGACAGCTGCCGTAAAGGAGGTGCGTTGCTAGCCTGGTTGCTATGTTTCCGGTTGGTCGTAAAAGTGTTCGTCATGTGTTTGTACCCTGCTCAAATCTCTCAGTAAAGTTATTCATTGGATTATACCTTTTTGTTTTGAACTTTATTACACCTTGGAGCACTTTTTCCGGTCCATTGTTTTTCCTGCTTTCGCTATCTGCGCCTAATGACTGAGCTACGTGACGTCATTTATTGTGATGTCACACGGAGCATTTCTGGTCGGGACAGGATTCTAGGGATTTGAATAAAGAACCAACTCTTTTTCTTTACTATAGTGGTCTCGATAATGGGTACCGGTTCTCAAAAAGGGATTCGAGTCCGAGGACTCTGTTCTGTTGTTATCGAACAATCGGGAAAACCGGTTTCGAGTGTCATCCCTAGTGAAATTATTAACACATTACCGTAAAATATCAAATAATATTATTTAGCTCATTAACGTAAGAGACTAGACGTATAAGATTTCATCGGATTTAGCGATTAGGAGTGACAGATTGTTTGGAAAACGTATAGCATGTTCTATATCAGTGGTTCTTAACCTGGGTTCCATCGAACCCTATGGATTCGATGAGTCAGGCTCAGGGGTTCGGCGGAGGTCAAAACACGCCAGACTCATCGTGTAAATACAAACTTCTCCCTATCGGCGTATTACGAATATGGCAACAGCTGACTGATTTGCAGGTGTGTAATTTGTTGCGAGTTTATGCACTGTGTTGGTTTTGTTCTTTGAACCAGGTGATGTTCATGCATGCTTCATTTTATGCACCAGTAAAAAAACATGGTAACGCTTTATTATGGGGAACATATTCACCATTAATTAGTTGCTTATTAACATGCAAATTATCAACATATTGGCTCTTAACTAGTCATTATTAAGTACTTATTATTGCCTTATTCGGCGTGGCTTTATTATAACCCCAACCCTCCAAACCTGACCCTAACCCTAACCAAATAACTCTAAATTAAGTCTTTATTACTTAGAATATGTTCCCCATACTAGAGTGTTACCAAAAACATATAACTTTGTCTTGAATTTGAAAAAAACAACATTTTATTTGTCACTAAAGAAGGGTTCGGTGAATGCGCATATGAAACTGGTGGGGTTCGGTACCTCCAACAAGGTTAAGAACCACTGTTCTATATGTTATATGACTCTTACCATAATATGTTACGTTAACATACCAGGCACGTTCTCAGTTGGTTATTTATGCCTCATATAACGTACACTTATTCAGCCTGTTGTTCACTATTCTTTATTTATTTTAAATTGCCTTTCAAAAGTCTATTCTTGGTGTTGGCTTTTATCAAATAAATTTCCCCCAAAAATGCGACTTATACTCCAGTGCGACTTATATATGTTTTTTTCCTTCTTTATTATGCATTTTCGACCGGTGCAACTTATACTCCGAAAAATGCGGTAGTCTTATGTTGTATATCGCAGAGAACCAGCATCCTCTACGGCAGTGTTTTTCAACCTTTTTTGAGCCAAAGCACATTTTTTGCGTTGAAAAAAATGTAAAAAGTCGTTGTCGCAATTGTTGGATATGACTTTAAACCATAACCAAGCATGCATCACTATAGCTCTTGTCTCAAAGTCGGTGTACTGTCACCACCTGTCACATCACATCATGACTTATTTGGAGTTTTTTGCTGTTTTCCTGTGTGTAGTGTTTTAGTTCTTGTCTTGCGCTCCTATTTTGGTGGCTTTTTCTTTTTTTTTTGTGGTATTTTCCTGTAGCAGTTTCATGTCTTCCTTTGAGCGATATTTCCCGCAGCTACTTTGTATTAGCAATCAAGAATATTTCAGTTGTTTTATCCTTCTTTGTGGGGACATTGTTGATTGCAGAACCTCCAGGTTCTGTAACAGCTTCTTCCCTCAGGCCGTAAGACTCTTGAACGCGGCATAATAACCCCCTCAATTCCCCCCAAAAATGGATTAACTTGCTGGAATATAAAAACAATATAACATACATCCATAAACCTGGATGCATATGCAAAAGTGCAATATATTTATCTGTACAGTAATCTATTTATTTATATCTGCAATTTTGTTCTTATCTGTACTGCAAAGTTCAAATTTGAATGACAATAAAAAGGAAGTCTAAGTCTAAGTCATGTCATGTTCGGATGTACTTTGTAGACGCCGTCTTTGCTCCACAGTAAGTCTTTGCTGTTGTCCAGCATTCTGTTTTTGTTTACTTTGTAGCCTGTTCAGTCTTAGTTTAGTTCTGCATAGCCTTCCCTAAGCTTCAATTCCTTTTCTTAGGAGTACTCACCTTTTGTTTATTTTTGGTTTAAGCATTAGACACCTTTTTACCTGCACGCTGCCTCCCGCTGTTTCCGACATCTACAAAGCAAATAGCTACCGGCTGCCACCTACTGATATGGAAGAGTATCACACGGTTACTCTGCCGAGCTCTAGACAGCACAGACAGTCAACACTGCTCTACGGCAGTGTTTTTCAACCACTGTGCCGCGGCACACTAGTGTGCCGTGAGATACAGTCTGGTGTGCCGTGGGAGATTAAGTAATTTCACCTATTTGGGGTAAAAATATTTTTTGCCAACAAGTAATTATAGTCTGCAAATAATGTGCCGTTGTTGAGTGTCGGTGCTTTCTAGAGCTCGGCAGAGTAACAATGTTATACTCTTCCATATCAGTAGGTGGCAGCAGGTAGCCAATTGCTTTGTAGATGTCGGGAACATGGTTTGTCGTGATCACAATATGCGGGAGGCAGCATGCAGGTGAAAAGGTATCTAATGCTAAAACCAAAAATAAACAAAAGGTGAGTGCCCCTAAGAAAAGGCATTGATGCTTAGGGAACACAACTAAAACTGAACTGGCGACAAAGTAAACAAAAACAGAATGCTGGACGACAGCAAAGACTTACAGCGTGTTGAGAAGTCCATTGCACCGGTCACCCAGGGGGTGGGGGTGGGGGAAACCTCCAAGGTTTCTCATTGTCATCCCATTGAGTTGAGTTTTTTCTTGCCCTTATGTGGGATCTGAGTCGAGGATGTTGTTGTGGCTTGTGCAGCCCTTTGAGACACTCGTGATTTAGGGCTATATAAGTAAACATTGATTGAGAAAAGATGGCGTCCACAATGTACATCCGAACATGACTTGACAATCAACAATGTCCCCACATAGAAGGATAGCAACAACTGAAATATTGTTGATTGCTAAAACAAAGCAGGTTTGGGGAATAGCGCACCTGTTCAAGAAGTTGCATTAATGGTAAGAAGTATTTTATTTGATTATTGGTTAGCTTCAGAATAAAAATGTTATTAAAATGAATAAGATACTTATTATACTCTAAAAATGTTGGTCTTACTCAAAAGTGCACGCATTTAGTTGTATTCAGTGTTAAAAAATATTATATGGCTCTCACGGAAATACATTTGAAAATATTTGGCTTTCATGGCTCTCTCAGCCAACAAGGTTCCCGGCCCCTGTTCTACGGCATGGGTGTCAAAGTCAAGGCCTGTGGGACAGATAGTATCTATGACCCCCTGGGATGATATTTGATTAATTGTCATGTCTGTGTGATCATGTTTGGTTTTAGTTATGTTCGGTTTTGTTTTTGGACTCTTTGTGCACTCTTCTTTGTTTTGTCACCATAGCAACCCATTAGTTTCACCTGTCATGTCACGCACCTGTCTCACGCTTTGCACTCGCACACCTGTCACTGATCATGTCACTGCTATTTAAGCCTGTCTGTTTCAGCTGATCGTTCTGGTGACATTATCCTATCATACCATGCTACTTCTGATATCCTTTCTACCTCTGCTGCCTTTCATAAGAAGCCATAGTTCCATGACATAGTTTTCATGCTGTTCCATGCCTAGTAAGTTGTTGTTTATTGTTCATAGTTTCTGCCTTTGTGCAAGTTTTGTTTCATTAGTCAAGTTTGTTCTCCGCCATTGTGCGCGCCTTTTGTAGTCTGTTAGTGTTTAAAATAAAATATGTACTTAGATTCACGCCTTGCCCGCGCCAACTTTCCTTTGCATTCCGGGAAAACACAACACCCCAAGGTCCACGTTTTGACATTAGCATTAGAACCGGCCCGCAGGCCACAACCGCATACTGCTGTTTTGTACGCAGCAATACTCCATCAGTGTTGGCGCTGTAAGGCATTTGGTTTGGACTTGATCCTTGGTTGGGATATTTGCAATTTCATGTAAATATCTTCCATCCATCCATCCGTTTTCTACCGCTTGTCCCCGAAAGGGACAAGCGGTAGAAATGGACTTTGCTGTTTTATTTTCAATGTAACAATAGAAAATACATACTCATATAGTAGTACAGTTGGCACAGTACAGTAAACTGACAGTTAATATTTCAACATTTAACATGTGACATTTCTAACAATTTTGAACAGAAAAGGTTCATGCACATTCAGGTAAATTCTTCAAAATTACAATGAAATTTTTTTTGGCTGGGGGCCGGGCTGTTTATATGCGCACTAATTGACTGAAAGAGCACGCACTTGGCGCGATGATGTCATGTTGTCGATGGAAAAATGCATTTTTAGACCATATGATTTGCCTGAGCGGCTAAGAGACCCCGAGAGTAACGAGCGGTTGCTTTTTTTTTAGTTTTTAGTATAAGTTTGCTGGTTTCAAGAAATGTAATACCGAGCGCATATCATTATGTCAAGATAATGGCACTAGCATTTACTTCATTTAAGAATATTTTTCAACATATTGAGCAAAAAGGTCTAATTTTTTTTTTCTACCAAGAAAAGTGCACTTATTAGTGAGAATATACTTATTTTAAGGTATTTTTGGGTTCATTAAGGTTAGCTAATTTTACTTGTTTTGGAAAGTCTTGACAAGCCAAATTTTCTTGTTCTATTGGCAGATAATTTTGCTTAGTTCAAATAAAATACCCCTCATTTTTGTATATTTTTTTCTTGTTGAGTTTTTGCAGTGCACTAATTGTAAGTGTATCTTGTGTTTTTTATGTGGATTTAATAAAAATAAAATAAAATAAAAAAATAAAACACGATACTGATAATAAAAAAAACGATACAGATAATTTCCGCTATTACATTTTAACGCATTTATCGGCCGATAATATCGGCAGACCGATATTATCGGACATCTCTACTTGTGAGTGTTGATGACACAGCTTTGCAACAGTTGATATTCTAGTTTCAAGCATGTTTTACTCAATATAGGTCATCAAATCTCAGCAACAAGCTGTAATATATTACTGAGATCATTTAGGACCAAAACCCTTAAAACAAGTAAAACACTCCAACATAAAATCTGCTTAGTGAGAAGAATTATTTTATCAGACAGAAAATAAGCAAATATCTCCCTTATTTGAGATATTTCATCTTACTTAGATATCAGTTTTTGCAGTGTGCATTAGTGAGACAGAAATGAACTCCTCTTCGATGTTAATTTCTGGAACTTTCTGCGTTATAACACTTCTTATACATAGCAAATTCATGTGGCTGCAGGAGTTACTTCAAATTGGGCTTGCATATACTAAGTTCCTGTTTAAAAGAAATGCAGCACTGCAGTTTTAATGACTTGGAAATGTTTTGTTGCCAGGAAACATTTGAAGGTTTTCTTTGTTTTTCCACCTCGGCTTTTCATTTTGTTTTCGTCGAGCGTCCACGTCAGCGGAAGACAACACCGCTCTTTTGGTTTGAACGCTCGTTGAGCGCATAAAAAACGACAGGAAGTCACGGCACCAATCGTCCAAAGTCATTAGCGGAAGATAGTTGGCTTGCAGAACTGTATGATACTTTGAATGATGCGGTTAGAACGTTGGTGTAAAAGTTTGTTGTTTGGGGAAATGAGCAGGCCAGAAACAAAAAAAAAGGTTGCGGGGTCTGTTTAAGTAAATTACTTCCATACGACTGTGGAATTATGGAATATAAACTACTCTAAAATCTACATATGAAAACCGCCTCATTATTTATGGGACCTTTATATCGTCTGATATAATCAAGTGTGACATAAGCCGTCCAGTTTCGGGGATGTTACGTACTATTTAGGTATTTGCCACTAAACAAGAGCTCCTGTTAAATTTTATTTGCACTCCTTCAAACTAGCGTGCAGCCAAAGGAGACGTTAAGAAGGTTGAGCAACAGCTTTTATCACGTGTCAGCTTTTGGATGGCACACTTTGAGCACGGCTATACACGAAAACAATTCATTTTCAAAGCCAATACAATAAACTGATTAAAAAATATGCATGTCAGCTTTGTGATATTTTAGGGGTGTGTGATACATATTGGGACAGATAATTATCATGCTAATACAAACCCCGTTTCCATATGAGTTGGGAAATTGTGTTAGATGTAAATATAAACGGAATACAATGATTTGCAAATCATTTTCAACCCATATTCAGTTGAATATGCTACAAAGACAACATATTTGATGTTCAAATTGAAATAATTATTAACTTTACAATTTGATGGCAGCAACACGTGACAAAGAAGTTGGGAAAGGTGGCAATAAATACTGATAAAGTTGAGGAATGCTCATCAAACACTTATTTGGAACATCCCACAGGTGAGCAGGCAAGATTGGGAACAGGTGGGTGCCATGATTGGGTATGAAAGTAGATTCCATGAAATGCTCAGTCATTCACAAACAAGGATGGGGCGAGGGTCACCACTTTGTCAACAAATGCGTGAGCAAATTGTTGAACAGTTTAAGAAAAACCTTTCTCAACCAGCTACTGCAAGGAATTTAGGGATTTCACCATCTACGCTCCGTAATATCATCAAAGGGTTCAGAGAATCTGGAGAAATCACTGCAGGTAAGCAGCTAAGCCCGTGACCTTCCATCCCTCAGGCTGTACTGCATCAACAAGCGTCATCAGTGTGTAAAGGATATCACCACATGGGCTCAGGAACACTTCAGAAACCCACTGTCAGTAACTACAGTTGGTCGCTACATCTGTAAATGCAAGTTAAAACTCTCCTATGCAAGGCGAAAACCGTTTATCAACAACACCCAGAAACGCCGTCGGCTTCATTGGGCCTGAGCTCATCTAAGATGGACTGATACAAAGTGGAAAAGTGTTCTGTGGTCTGACGAGTCCACATTTCAAATTGTTTTTGGAAACTGTGGACGTCGTGTCCTCCGGACCAAAGAGGAAAAGAACCATCCGGATTGTTATAGGCGCAAAGTGTAAAAGCCAGCATGTGTGATGGTATGGGGGTGTATTAGTGCCCAAGACATGGGTAACTTACACATCTGTGAAGGCACCATTAATGCTGAAAGGTACATACAGGTTTTGGAGCAACATATGTTGCCATCCAAGCAACGTTACCATGGACGCCCCTGCTTATTTCAGCAAGACAATGCCAAGCCACGTGTTACATCAACGTGGCTTCATAGTAAAAGAGTGCGGGTACTAGACTGGCCTGCCTGTAGTCCAGACCTGTCTCCCATTGAAAATGTGTGGTGCATTATGAAGCCTAAAATAGCACAAGGGAGACCCCCGAACTGTTGAACAACTTAAGCTGTACATCAAGCAAGAATGGGAAAGAATTCCACCTGAGAAGCTTCAAAAATGTGTCTCCTCAGTTCCCAAACCTTTACGGAGTGTTGTTAAAAGGAAAGGCCATGTAACACAGTGGTGAACATGCCCTTTCCCAACTACTTTGGCACGTGTTGCAGCCATGAAATTCTAAGTTAATTATTATTTGCAAAAAAAAAAAAAAGTTTATGAGTTTGAACATCAAATATCTTGTTTTTGTAGTGCATTCAACTGAATATGGCTTGAAAAGGATTTGCAAATCATTGTATTCTGTTTATATTTACATCTAACACAATTTCCCAACTCATATGGAAACGGGGTTTGTATGAGGAATTATGAGATAACACAGATGAATGTGTTAACATGAAAAAATAGCTCCAACTCCAACTGATTGGAGGCGAGGTGAGCAAACCAAGCGCTCCTTTTCTCCTAATCATGTTGTAAAATCCCCCTGAGCTCGTTGTAAACAAACATGGCGTGGATCGTTTTTGGACTTCCTCACTGTTCCAGAGGAAGACATTCCATGCGCTATTTGCACCAAATTCTGCAAACATTCCGCCAGGAAGAAAAAGAAAAAAGTCATTACGCGTCAACACATTAAACCTTATCACCCACCTGAAACTCCAGCATCGGTACAAAGAACCCTTTTCTTCTTTTTCTCCCCCCTTTTTTTTTTATTGAGACAAAGATTATTTATCCATCAAAAGTAGGGCGTAGAATAGGACATTATAAATAATAAATAAACTTCTTGGTCAAACTACATGATTGGCAAATAAACCCACCGCTTGCTGGTTAGCTTACTGTTTCACATTCTGTTTGAATTATATCATGTTGACTGACATGTTATTTAACTGAATTGTGCTTTGCCAAAGATGCTAACAGTGAGTGAGTTGCTGGTATGGCAACAATTACCTTTTACGAGACGAATGCACAGCTAATGATGATGATGATGATGATGAAAATGGATATACTTGCCACTTGATGATGTTTGGCCATATAATGAGGGTCTCTCATGCAAGAACAGCGTTTCCCATAAACTGCCAAGATACCTGTGGCGGTGGGGGCGTGGCTATGGGCGTGGTCACCATGACATCATCGAGTAATTTGCATAATTTACTACAATATGATTTTCTCTAAAAGGCTCAAAAAATGTATACTTACTAATTAATAACAGTTTCGTTTTAAACGTCCATCCATCCATCCATTTAACAATATAATTGCAACACTTTATGTACATATTTATATACAGATTTGAACAATAAGTTATTCACTGAAATATATTTATTAATTGTGGTTCTTACAAAAAATATATCTTATAAAATATAAAAGCTAAAATGTCTCTTAAAGCTCTGCCCCTTTAATTAGTGCATACTAAATCATTTAACTTTAGCCTACTACTACAACCATATTATTTACCAGCAACATAAAGTGAAACAGAGGCAGAGGTGTCCTGCCACAGTCAGTAACAAATAAACAGAAAACAGTAGTGGTTAAATACAAATAAGGCAACAAGAGAAGTATCCTACACTTCTCTTTTGTAAAGTAAATCTGAACAGCCTATATGGGCATCTACATCAACTATATGATTTGCCTAAGAAGCTGGACAGGACAAAAAAAATAATTTGTGGCGGACGTAATTCTTTCGTGGCGGGCCGCCACAAATAAATGAATGTGTGGGAAACACTGAAGAATGTTTCCAAGAGGGAGTAAACATTTTGTGGTTTAACAACAAAAAAAAATCTTTGATGTAAAGTTGTCTTACGTCTGAAACTTAAAATATACATTTCTTGCCAATAATCAGGGACAGACAGCCACCTCGCTGCCACTCATGCGGGCCATTCCATCCGCATCCCCAGCCCCCCGCCTTCTGCCAATCAGAGGGCTGGGATGCATTCCCCGCCTCCCCGGAGAGCGACAGTCAAGGAGTTCAGCGGAACCTACGAGAGCCTGCCGGCACGCTCTGTTCAGGTAGGAAGAAGAAACGCATCCCAAGATTCGAGTAAAGTTCAACAAAAAGATAAAGAACCTGCATCCGTCAGGTTTCAGAGTCCCGCGTGGTGGAGTGTCCCAGCATCCAGATAACCACCATCTCCCCCGAGGACGATCCGGCACCCTCCAACTCCTGGGACATGGATGGCGGTGGCAGGTGGGACAGGGAGCGCCTCTACCTCCCCCTGCTGGACCCTTTCACCTACCGAGACAAATGCCCCGGCTCGCTCAGCCCCAGCCCCGCCTCCAGCCTCTCCTCCCGCGGCTGGCTCAGCCCAGCATCCAGCTGTGACTCCCTGCTGACGGAGGAGGAGGAGCTTAACGAGGCCGCGCTCCATTTCGGCCTTTCGCCCTCTTCCAGGCCCACTTCCCCGAGCGGTAAGAAGCGCAGGAACTCGCCCCTGGCCTCCCCATGCTCCTCCCGCAGGGCCAGTTATTCCGAGGAGCTGCACGGCGGCATCCTGGAGGGCGCAGACTTAAGCCTAACGTCACAAGCTCCGCCCAACATCTGTGAGCTAAGCATCCCGCAGAAAACCAGGAAGACGTCAATGGAGCAGGTATCTGTGACACTCCATCTAAAACGTACTGCCTGTAACAGTCATCTCACTCCAACTTCTTGCCCACTTAGTTGTCTCCAAGGGAGGTGGATCGGGAGCAAACCCCAGGTCCCAGCCCCTCCTGTCCGCTTCCAGAAACCCTGCAGACCAGGAGAGAGCCCCCTACGATGGGTATGGACTACCTTTCGGTGCCCCCCGCTTTGGCTTGGGGTCGAACACGGGCCAGCGCTCACAGTCCTCTATTCAGGTAAGTCACAACTAGGGTTGCAAAATTCCGGGAATATTCAAAGTTGGAAACGTTCCATGGGAATTAACGGGAATAAACATTGAATGCAACATGCTAGATCTTGCAGCATGATTATTAGCTAAAACCACCTGTTTTAATGCACATTCCGTAGAATTTCAACCCTGCACTGTGCATTCCTCAGTCACATGTGCAGTGCATTCTTCCATCACATGCACAGATAATTCCCAGCATGCTACACACTACAGCAGGGCTATTGAGGCCACACTAGTATTTGAGCCCAAGGACTTCATCCAGTCAGGTAAGTTTTGTTGATATTACTGGGGTAAATATTTTTGATCCATGGTATTTAAAGGCCTACTGAAATGAAATGTTCTTATTTAAACGGGGATAGCAGATCCATTCGATGTGTCATACTTGATCATTATGCGATATTGCCATATTTTTGCTGAAAGGATTTAGTAGAGGACATCGACGATAAAGTTCGCAACTTTTGGTCGCTGATAAAAAAGCCTTGCCTGTACCGGAAGTAGCGTGACGTCACAGGTTGAAGAGCTCCTCACATTTGCACATTGTTTACACCAGCAGCGAGAGCGATTCGGACCGAGAAAGCGACGATTACCCCATTAATTTGAGCGAGGATGAAAGATTCGTGGATGAGGAAAGTGAGAGTGAAGGATTAGAGTGCAGTGCATGATGTATCTTTTTTCGCTCCGACCGTAACTTAGGTAAAAGGGCTCATTGGATTCCACACTTTATCCTTTTTCTATTGTGGATCACGGATTTGTATTTTAAACCACCTCGGATACTAATATCCTCTCGAAAATGAGAGTCGAGAACGCGAAATGGACATTCACAGTGACTTTTATCTCCACGACAATACATCGGCGAAGCACATTAGCTACGGAGCTAACGTGATAGCATCGTGCTTAACTGCAGAAAGAAACAGAAGAAATAAGCCCCTGACTGGAAGGATAAGCAGCAATGCTGTTGCTAATGACGCCATTGAAGCTAACTTAGCTACGGGACCTCGACAGAGCTATGATAAAAGCATTAGTTCTCCACCTACGCCAGCCCTCATCTGCTCATCAACACCCGTGCTCACCTGCATTCCAGCGATCGACGGCGCGACGAAGGACTTCACCACGATGATCGGTGCGGTCGGCGGCCCGGAGGAAGTCAACCCAGACAGGTGAGGACAGCGGTGCGGCGGCAGACGGCGTTGTAGCTTTCGACGACACCCCGGCCGCCATCAGAGTCTGCAAGAAACATATATTTCCCCAAAGTTACGTACGTGACATGCACATAGCGACACGCACGTACGGGCAAGCGATCAAATGTTTGGAAGCCAAAGCGGTACTCACAGTAGCGCGTCTGCTATCCATCTCAAAGTCCTCCTGGTTGTGTTGCTGCAGCCAGCCGCTAATACACCGATCCCACCTACAGCTTTCTTCTTTGCAGTCTCCATTGTTAATTGAACAAATTGCAAAAGATTCACCAACACAGATGTCCAGAATACTGTGGAATTATGTGGTGAAAACAGACGACTTAAGCTGGCCACCGTGCTATTCCAAAATGTCTGCTTCAACCCGTGACGTCACACGCAAACGTCATCATACCGAGAAGTTTTCAGCCGGATTTTTCCCGGGAAATTTAAAATGTCACTTTATAAGTTAACCCGGCCGTATTGGCATGTGTTGCAATGTTAATATTTCATCATTGATATATAAACTATCAGACTGCGTGGTCGCTAGTAGTGGCTTTCAGTAGGCCTTTAAGTTTAATAGATGTGTAATTGCTTGTTACTGTATGACTGTAGACTACTCCAGCAGACTTCCACTCGAGCTAGCGAGCTGTTCCTGTACTTGTTAAATTATTTTGGGGCCAATATCTCTAGCTAGCTAGTTTTATGTACCACCAGAGTCTCATAATGAACCGAAAATATTTCTCCGTTAGCCGTGATGCTAATATTCTCTATGTTAATTCCCATTCATTTATGCTAACAACGTTAGCGATCCGAATTGACCTTTTTTGTGATCTGTAAAGTTCAACTAGCAAATACTACATCAAAACGTGTAGTTTCCTCTGCCTTCTGTTCTGCTAGCCATTCTGTTGTCATACAACATTAAGTTATACCGTATTTTTCGGAGTATAAGTCGCACCGGCCGAAAATGCATAATAAAGAAGGAAAAAAAACATATATAAGTCGCATTTTTTGGGGAAATTTATTTGATAAAAGCCAACACCAAGAATAGACATTTGAAAGGCAATTTAAAATAAAGAATAGTGAACAACAGGCTGAATAAGTGTACGTTATATGAGGCATAAATAACCAACTGAGAACGTGCCTGGTATGTTAACGTAACATATTATGGTAAGAGTCATTCAAATAACTATAACATATAGAACATGCTATACGTTTACCAAACAATCTGTCACTCCTAATCGCTAAATCCCATGAAATCTTATACGTCTAGTCTCTTACGTGAATGAGCTAAATAATATTATTTGATATTTTACGGTAATGTGTTAATAATTTCACACATAAGTCGCTCCTGACTATAAGTCGGCCAAACTATGAAAAAAACTGCGACTTATAGTCCGAAAAATACGGTACCTTGATTTAGCATGCTGATTGAGTGTTCATTTATTCATCTAGCCCAGTGGTTCTTAACCTTGTTGGAGGTACCGAACCACACCAGTTTCATATGCGTATTCACCGAACCCTTCTTCAGTGGAAAATGTTTTTTTTTCAAATTCAAGACAAAGTTTTATGTTTTTGGTAACACTTTAGTATGGGGAACATATTCTAAGTAACAAAGACTTAATTTAGAGTTATTTGGTTAGGGTTAGGGTTAGAGGGTTAGGGCCAGGGTTAGAGGGTTAGGGTTATATGCCAAATAAGGCATTAATAAGTACTTAATAATGACTAGTTAAGAGCCAATATGTTACTAATTTGCATGTTAATAAGCAACTAATTAATGGTGAATATGTTACCCATACTAAAGTGTTACCATGTTTTTTTACTGGTGCACAAAATTAACCGTGCCTGAACATCACCTTGTTCAAAGAACAAAACCACAACAAATTACACACCTGCAAATCAGTGTGACTTCTGCTGTTGCCGTATCCGTAATACGCCGTTTTTATTTACATGATGAGTCGGGTGTGTCTTGACCTCCGCCGAACCCCTGAGCCCGACTCACCGAACCCCTAGGGTTCGATCGAACCCAGGTTAAGAACCACTGATCTAGCCTATTTCTATTCATTTGTCCATAAGTAAACATATTTTTAAAGACTACTCCAATTGTTTAGCTGACTATTTATGTCTGTGTGTGGCATTGCATTAGTGTTTTACAAGAATAAATAAACACAAACAGAATAATGCCACGTACACCTTCTGATGTGTGGAGACATTTCACCCCAACCAATGTAGGCGGAAAGGCTGTGTACATTTGCAAATACTGTGCAAAGAGCTACGTCAAAAATGCCACAAAGATTCAGCAGCATATAGACAAGTGCCCAATAATATATAATTATTGTAATTCAGCATTAATTCCCATATATTCCCATGGACGGTGTCCAACTTTGAATAATCAAAAAATGGTCAATATTTCCAAACTTCCCGAGCTTAACTTCCCGTGGTAAATTTCCGGACCCTTTCCACCCCTTTGCAACCCTAGTCACCACCCTTCTCCTGGGGTCCCACATTACACATAGCTGGTTTCACTCAGCCTTCTGCCAGCTCTCCAGATCTGGTCATTTGCCACCCCCTACTGGTCTGAGATCTTGGTGAACTCGCACACTGCAGGCATCACCAATTGATCCAAATATGTCCAGGTCCAACGCCATGCCGCCACTCGACTGGCCCCTCCCCTCCCAGTTTGACCAGTACGAGCTGCGCATTGAGGTGCAACCCCGTCCGTACCACCGGGCACACTACGAGACTGAGGGCAGCCGGGGAGCTGTCAAGGCCATTCCAACGGGACATCCTGTCATCAAGGTGACATAGTGGCACAGCACCTGTTCAATCCAAATCGAATACATGTCGAAACCATAGCACACTAATTACTCTTTGCAGCTGAGTGGATACACCGAGAGGAAACCGCTTTCCCTGCAGGTTTTTGTCGGAACAGCAGATGATCGATCCATCAGGCCACACCCTTTCTATCAGATACACAGGTATTGGGAAGTGCTTGGGAAATTCTTGGAATGATGTATGGTGCCAAAATCCTTGCGCCTAGAAACCACATTCTGCCTCATATATACAGTATATATATATATATATATATACAGTATATATATATATATATATATATATATATATATATATATATATATATATATATATATATATATATATATATATATATATATATATATATACACTACCGTTCAAAAGTTTGGGGTCACATTGAAATGTCCTTATTTTTGAAGGAAAAGCACTGTACTTTTCAATGAAGATAACTTTAAACTAGTCTTAACTTGAAAGAAATACACTCTATACATTGCTAATGTGGTAAATGACTATTCTAGCTGCAAATGTCTGCTTTTTGGTGCAATATCTACATAGGTGTATAGAGGCCCGTTTCCAGCAACTATCACTCCAGTGTTCTAATGGTACAATGTGTTTGCTCATTGGCTCAGAAGGCTAATTGATGATTAGAAAACCCTTGTGCAATCATGTTCACACATCTGAAAACATTTTTAGCTTGTTACAGAAGCTACAAAACTGACCTTCCTTTGAGCAGATTGAGTTTCTGGAGCATCACATTTGTGGGGTCAATTAAACGCTCAAAATGGCCAGAAAAAGAGAACTTTCATCTGAAACTCCACAGTCTATTCTTGTTCTTAGAAATGAAGGCTATTCCACAAAATTGTTTGGGTGACCCCAAACTTTTGAACGGTAGTGTATGTATATATATATATATATATATATATATATATACCTAAATCTGGGGTCAGCAACCGAAAACGTTGAAGGACCCATATTGGACCAAAATCATCATTCCTTATGAAGTGCTTAAAATAAAAACAATATGAGGGTATCAGACTTAACGATTGTGGCACTATGACATCAGCGTACTGATAAATGAGCTACCTTCTATTGTAAAGTGTATGTAGGTCTATGTAATGCAACATTGCAATTAAAAGAAAAACATTTTGCCAGTCAAAATAATCCATCTTTCATGACATCAAGTTGTTAAATTGTTCAATTAAATGTGCCATTTTTGACATGTTCACATGAGATCATCCATCTAGGGCTGCAACTAACAACTAATTTGATAATCGATTAATCTGTCGATTGTTACTTTGATTAATCGATTAATCTGTCTATTATTACTTTGATTAATCGATTAATAATCGGATAAAAGAGACAAACTACATTTCTATCCTTTCCAGTATTTTATTGAAAAAACAGCGTACTGGCACCATACTTTTTTTATTATTGTTTCTCAGCTGTTTGTAAATGTTGCAGTTTATAAATAAAGATTTATAAAAAATAAAAATAAAATCTATGCGCATAGCATAGATCCAACGAATCGATGACTAAATTAATCGCCAACTATTTTTACAATCGATTTTAATCGATTAGTTGTTGCAGCCCTACATCCATCCATCCATCCATTTTCTACCGCTTGTCCCTTACGGCAGTGGTCCCCAACCACCGGTCCCACAAGAAATAAAAAAAATAAATAAAAAAAATAAATAAATATTATTTTATTTAAATAAAACAAATTAACATAAAAAACAAATATATACATTATATATCAATATAGATCAATACAGTCTGCAGGGATACAGTCCGTAAGCACACATGATTGTATTTCTTTATGAAAAAAACAAAAAAAACAATAATACCCCCCGGGTCCGTGGAACAAATTTTCAAGCGTTGACCGGTCCGCAGCTACAAAAAGGTTGGGGACCACTGCCTTACGGGGTCGCGGGGGGTGCTGGAGCCTATCCCAGCTGCATTCGGGCGGAAGGCGGGGGTACACCCTGGACAAGTCGCCACCTCATCACAGGGCCAACACAGATAGACAGACAACATTCACACTCATATTCACACTCTAGGGCCAATTTTAGTGTTGCCAATCAACGTATCCCCAGGTGCATGTCTTTGGAGACACCCAAAATGTACATGAACATAAAGAATGTGGGATTTACAATATTAACTATGAACGATAAAACACGGAATATCGACAACATATGAACGTCACCCCCCCCCCCCCCTCTCTCGATTTACATATTTTACAATCAAGCCAAACGCAACAAAAATGCAACAAACACAGCGAAATATGAACGCGAAGGGTAAAAAAAACAAAAACACCGACAATCTGATATATCTGATATCACTAAGCTTTAGAACAGGGGTCACCAACCTTTTTGAAACCAAGAGCTACTTTTTGGGTACTGATTAATGCGAAGGGCTACCAGTTTGATACACACTTAAATAAATTGCCAGAAATAGCCAATTTGCTCAATTTACCTTTAACTCTATGTTAAAAAAAAAAAAAAGGTAGAAAAGCGCTATACAAGTACGACCATTATTAATAATTAATGATATTTATCTTTGTGGAAACACTGATCATCTTAATGCAGGGGTCACCAACGCGGTGCCCGCGGGCACCAGGTAGCCCGTAAGGACCAGATGAGTAGCCCGCTGGCCTGTTCTAAAAATAGCTCAAATAGCAGCACTTACCAGTGAGCTGACTCTATTTTTTAAATTGTATTTATTTACTAGCAAGCTGGTCTCGCTTTGCCCGACATTTTTAATTCTAAGAGAGACAAAACTCAAATAGAATTTGAAAATCCAAGAAAATATTTTAAAGACTTGGTCTTCACTTGTTTAAATAAATTCATTATTTTTTTTACTTTGCTTCTTATAACTTTCAGAAAGACAATTTTAGAGAAAAAATACAACCTTTAAAATGATTTTAGGATTTTTAAACACATATACCTTTTTTACCTTTTAAATTCCTTCCTCTTCTTTCCTGACAATTTAAATCAATGTTCAAGTAAATTTTTTTTTTTTATTGTAAAGAATAATAAATACATTTTAATTTTATTCTTCATTTTAGCTTCTGTTTTTTCGACAAAGAATATTTGTGAAATATTTCTTCAAACTTCTGATTAAAATTCAAAAAAAAAATTCTGGCAAATCTAGAAAATCTGTAGAATCAAATTTAAATCTTATTTCAGAGTCTTTTGAATTTCTTTTAAAACATTTTGTTCTGGAAAATCTAGAAGAAATAATGATTTGTCTTTGTTAGAAATATAGCTTGGTCCAATTTGTTATATATTCTAACAAAGTGCAGATTGGATTTTAACCTATTTAAAATATGTCATCCAAATTCTAAAATTAATCTTAATCAGGAAAAATTACTAATGATGTTCCATAAATTCTTTTTTAAATTTTTTCAAAAATATTCGAATTAGCTAGTTTTTCTCTTCTTTTTTTCGGTTGAATTTTGAATTTTAAAGAGTCGATATTATCGGCCGATAAATGCGTTAAAATGTAATATCGGAAATTATCGGTATCGTTTTTTTTATTATCTGTATCGTTTTTTTTTGTTTGTTTTTTTTAATTAAATCAACATAAAAAACACAAGATACACTTACAATTAGTGCACCAACCCAAAAAAACTCCATCCCCCCATTTCTTTCTGTTATCAATATTCTGGTTCCTACATTATATATCAATATATATCAATACAGTCTGCAAGGGATACAGTCCGTAAGCACACATGATTGTGCGTGCTGCTGCTCCACTAATAGTACTAACCTTTAACAGTTAATTTTACTCATTTTCATTAATTACTAGTTTCTATGTAATTGTTTTTATATTGTTTTACTTTCTTTTTTATTCAAGAAAATGTTTTTAATTTAGTTATCTTATTTTATTATTTTTTTAAAAAGTACCTTATCTTCACCATACATGGTTGTCCAAATTAGGCATAATAATGTGTTAATTCCACGACTGCATATATCGGTTGATATCGGTATCGGTAATTAAAGAGTTGGACAATATCGGAATATCGGATATCGGCAAAAATCCATTATCGGACATCCCTATTAAAAAGTCATACATTTTAACTTTTTGAAACAGATACCGATAATTTCCGATATTACATTTTAAAGCATTTATCGACATTTCTATACAGAACCACTTTGGATTTGGTCAGCCCTTCACCAGTCTCTTTTCAGGGTGACCGGGAAAATGGTGGGCACTGCAAGTCACGAGAGCATCCAGGCGGGCACCAAACTGCTGGACATCCCTCTTAATCCGGAGAACCACATGGCCGCACTGTGAGTAGACTGAGGTTGTGTTTGGCAGACTGCAATGACGATACTATCGTTGGACGCCACAGCATCGACTGCGCCGGGATTCTCAAACTGAGGAACTCGGACATCGAGCTAAGAAAAGGCGAAACGGACGTCGGGAGGAAGAACACGCGCGTCCGCTTGGTGTTCCGCACGCATCTACCTTTGGCCCCCCCAGTTTCCCCCCCTGGTCGCATCCTAGCTCTGCAGGTGGCCTCGCTACCCATCGAATGCTGTGAGCGGCGAACGTTTCAGGTTAGATGGCGGCGACGCATCGGACTGATTTGTCCTCTTCTCCCCGCGCCGCAGCCCAGCGGTCAGCGCAGGAGTTGCCCGTCATCGAGTCGGTCAGCCTCACTTCCTGTTCCGTGGAGGGTGGTGAGGATCTGTTGCTGAGCGGAACTAACTTCATGCCCATCTCCAGGGTTGTTTTCATGGACAGATCCACTGGTGAGTGCTCACTGTAGATTCTCTCCATTGTTGTGTTGTAATGCACTCGCTACAGTACATATACGGTACAAATCGAGGTAAACCAAGCCTGGATGTTGATTGTTCTTCCAACCAATCAGATGGCAAACTTCATTGGGAGCAGGAGGCCCCCGTGGACCGAGACAACAGCAACGAGGTAGTTTTTGGACACTTTTTTTTTTGTCATTTGCTGCAAGGTTCTTACTTCCTTCTGTATCAATACGGTTGGTTGTCCCTGCAGTGTTTGCTGTGTGTGAGGGTCCCTCCCTACTGCGACCTGTCCGTCAGTCGCCCAGTGTCGGTCAATCTTTACGTGTCCAACGGGAAGAGGAAACGGAGCAGCAGTCATTGCTTCAAATATCTCCCTAGTTAGTATGCACGTCACACATCTAACAACATAACATAAATGTGAATGAACCCTTCAGATCTGGAGATGTCCGATAATATCGGCCTGCTTTAAAATGTAATATCGGAAATTATCCACTCCACTTTAGGTCTATTTGTATCTTCCATTAGCAGGACACTGTTTTGATGTGATTTTGGCCATCGGTACAAATAAACCTTAAAGGCCTACTGAAATTATTTTTTTTTTATTTAAACGGGAATAGCAGATCCATTCTATGTGTCATACTTGATCATTTCGCGATATTGCCATATTTTTGCTGAAAGGATTTAGTAGAGAAAATCGACGATAAAGTTCGCAACTTTTGCTCGCTGATAAAAAAAAGCCTTGCCTGTACCGGAAGTAGCGTGACGTCACAGGAGCTAGTATTCCTCACAATTCCCCATTGTTTACAATGGAGCGAGAGAGATTCGGACCGAGAAAGTGACGATTACCCCATTAATTTGAGCGAGGATGAAAGATTTGTGGATGAGGAACGTGAGAGTGAGGGACTAGAGTGCAGTGCAGGACGTATCTTTTTTTCGCTCTGACCGTAACTTAGGTACAAGCTGGCTCATTGGATTCCACACTCTCCTTTTTTATTGTGGATCACGGATTTGTATTTTAAACCACCTCGGATACTATATCCTCTTGAAAATGAGAGTCGAGAACGCGAAATGGACATTCAGTGCCTTTTATCTCCACGACAATACATCGGCGAAATGCTTTAGCTACGAGCTAACGTGATAGCATCGTGCTTTAACTGCATATAGAAACAAAATAAATAAACCCCTGACTGGAAGGATAGATAGAAAATCAACAATACTATTAAACCGTGGACATGTAAATACACGGTTAATGCTTTCCAGGCTGGCGAAGGTTAACAATGCTGTGCTAACGACGCCATTGAAGCTAACTTAGCAACTTAGCAACGAGACCTCACTGAATTATGCTAAAAACATTAGCTCTCCACCTACGCCAGCCAGCCCTCATCTGCTCATCAACACCCGTGCTCACCTGCGTTCCAGCGATCGGCAGAAGGACGAAGGACTTCACCCGATGCGTTTGGCGGCCCGGAGACGTAGGAAGTCAAGGTGAGGTCGGCGGCTAGCGCGGCTAGCGCTCCAACAAAGTCCTCCTGGTTGTGTTGCTGTAGTCCGCTGCTAATACACCGATCCCACCTACAACTGTCTTCTTTGCAGCCTTCATTGTTCATTAAACAAATTGCAAAAGATGTCCAGAATACTGTGGAATTATGAAATGAAAACAGAGCTTTTTGTATAGGATTCTACGGGGTACCATAACTTCCGTTACTCTGACTTCGTCACGCGTTTACGTCATCATACCGCGATGTTTCAGCCGGATATTTCCCGGGAATTTTAAATGTCACTTTATAAGTTAACCCGGCAGAATTGGCATGTGTTGCAATGTTAAGATTTCATCATTGATATATAAACTATCAGACTGCGTGGTCGGTAGTAGTGGCTTTCAGTAGGCCTTTAATTTAGTTTTTCTATAAAGCGAAACAAACGTTTTTTTTTTGCATTATAAATTATAAAACAAAGCCGATTCCTGCCCAGTTTTTATTTACACAAAAAACATAATTTAAAGCAAATAGAGCACCAAACTGCACAAACTGCTGCTTAGGGGCATTTAAGTGCATACAGATACAAAAATGTAATATTCAGGCCTGAGCTGGGAACCCTATGCAGAACTTTCAATAGTTTGTGTTAATAGAACCACAATTTCTAGCACTTAAAAAAACCTAGCGTTAGACGAGTTGTATAAGGTCTTTATTTGAAGATGTCAAGATCACTTTATCGCTCTGTATGATCAAAGCCATTTTTTAATGGCTATGCTAGTTTAACCCTTGTGTGGTGTTCGGGTCTGTGGGACCTGTTTTCATTTTTTATTCAAAGAAAAATGATACAATTAATTAGGGATGTCCGATAATATCGGCCTGCCGATATTATCGGCCGATAAATGCGTTAAAATGTAATATCGGAAATTATCGGTATCGTTTTTTTCATTATCTGTATCGTTTTTTTTTTTTATTAAATCAACATAAAAAACACAAGATACACTTACAATTAGTGCACCAACCCAAAAAACCTCCCTCCCCCCATTTATTTCTGTTATCAATATTCTGGTTCCTACATTATATATCAATATATATCAATACAGTCTGCAAGGGATACAGTCCGTAAGCACACATGATTGTGCGTGTTGCTGGTCCACTAATAGTACTAACCTTTAACAGTTAATTTTACTCATTTTCATTCATTACTAGTTTCTATGTAACTGTTTTTATATTGTTTTACTTTCTTTTTTATTCAAGAAAATGTTTTTAATTTATTTATGTTATTTTATTTATTTATTTAAAAAGTACCTTATCTTCACCATACATGGTTGTCCAAATTAGGCATAATAATGTGTTAATTCCACGACTGCATATATCGGTTGACATCGGTATCGGTTGATATCGGTATAGGTAATTAAAGAGTTGGACAATATCGGAATATCGGATATCGGCAAAAAGCCATTATCGGACATCCCTACAATTAATTCATTTTTCAAACCGAGACTCACTGACTTTGGCTCATTTTCTGTGAAGAACATATATCAGAATACATATTTAATGACCACACACCATACACCCCCCTACACATTTATATTACATATAAGATGTCCGGGTCCACTAATAGAAGCCGATAAATGCTTTAAAGTGTAATATCGGAAATTATCGATTTCAACCTCCCGATTTTCCCGGGAGACTCCCGAATTTCAGTGCCCCTCCCAAATTTCTCCCGATCTCCACCCGGACAACATTATTGGGGGCGTGCCTTAAAGGCGCTGCCTTTAGCGTCCTCTACAACCTGTCGTCACGTCCGCTTTTCCTCCATATTAACAGCGTGCCGGCCCAGTCACATAATATATGCGGCTTTTACACACACATAAGTGAATGCAAAGCATACTTGGTCAACAGCCATACAGGTCACACTGAGGGTGGCCGTATAAACAACTTTAACACCGTTACAAATATGCGCCACACTGTGAACCCACACCAAACAAGAATGACAAACACATTTCGGGAGAACATCCGCACCGTAACACAACATAAACACAACAGAACAAATACCCAGAAACCCTTGCAGCACTAACTCTTCCGGGACGCTACAATATACACCCCCCCCCCCCCGCCCCCCATTTCCTGAATTCGGAGGTCTCAAGTTTGACAAGTATGCTCTAGTATACTCTGGACTGAAGCTGTGTGCCTTCATTGTTTTTGTAGCTGTTGTTTTGAGGCATATTTTAAAAAAAGGAAAGAAAATAATGCACTTTGTGAAAGTCAAAGTGGGTATCAGGATTATCTCAGGGAGAGCATGTCCCAAATTCCAAGCTGCTGTTTTGAGGCATGTTAAAAAAAAATAATGCACTTTGTGACTTCAATAATAAATATGGCAGTGCCATGTTGGCACTTTTTTCCATAACTTGAGTTAAAGTTGTTCTCTTATTTTGGTAAAACTTGTTTTTGATTGATTGATTGATTGAAACTTGTATTAGTAGATTGCACAGTACAGTACATATTCCGTACAATTGACCACTAAATGGCAACACCCGAATACGTTTTTCCAACTTGTTTAAGTCGGGGTCCACGTTAATCAATTCATGGTAAAGCTACATTGTTTAACGCATCCAGCGGGGCATCACAACAAAATGAGGCATGATAATGTGTTCATTCCACGACTGTACAGTATATATCGGTATCGGTTGATATCGGAATCGGTAATTAAGAGTTGGACAATATCGGCAAAAAAGCCATTATCGGACATCTCTATTCAGATCGCTGGCTAGTTGGATACATTTCACTTATTTTGATATTGGCAACCACTGCAAATGCTGTACAAAGTAACCCAAAATACACACGTTTGGACATGGGAGTACGCCATGGCGATGTACTGCATGGTCCTCCTGCCCCTTTGCGGTAACCTGTGACTGTATTTTTGGGACCCATCCATATCTTTTTTCTTCCTGCAGTCATGTTCAAGGAGGAGGAGGAGCCCCTGTTGTCCCTGCCCCAAGACAGAGGTCAGTCCAGAATGAACAGCGATCAACGCGTGAGGGCTGACCCCATGTTGGATGAGCAGACGAGCCTTGGCTTCCACCTGCCCCCCTACTCCTCCCCTCCATGCACAAGCCTGGCCTACCAGGAGGAGTATGGCGCCGAAGTGGCGGCGGATGAGCCCGGTGTGTCGGGCCCCCCCATGTCCGAGCATCACGATGGCTTTGAGAACCTAGAGTTGGGTTTTACCGAGCTCCTCCCGCCTCTTTACCTCCGTGGTCCTCAACCTCCGTCACCTTCCCCCTGGTTGGACTCCCCCTACCTGTCCTCCTCCCCCTCACCCTCCCATTCCACCTCTCTTAGCCCATTCCCAGCCGGGAGCCCCATCTCCACGTCCCCTCTGCCTCCGTTTCCCACTCCCCCGTACCCGCAGTACTCCATTTACCCTCCCTCCTCTCCTGCCCACATGAACCCATACCAGGACATAGTTTCGGCACCCTATTCTAATTACGAGAGCTGGGACCCCCCTGGGAGTGCGCAGGGCATGGGTCACGGGGACGAGAGGGATGCCAAGATTCAAGGATGTCCTCTGGAGTCCGGTGGCTCCACCCCCATGCACCCCATCACTTTTGAGGAAGGTGAGTGGAAGCCAAGTGGGTTTTTTTTTTAAGAAAAATGTTTTTTTATTTCCACATCCTGCTCTGTTTGGTCCACAGTGACAGAGTACATCGGGCAGGACCTGCAGTCTTACCAGGCCGCATCCCACATGGACCACAAGCAGCCACACTGATCACCACTTAGCATCATTCCTATTACAATGCACTTGTCCTATAGCACAACTTCCTGCTCCACTTTCGGTCTATTTGTATCTTCCATTAGCAGGACACTGTTTTGATGTGATTTTGGCCATCGGTACAAATATGCCTTTATTTAGTTTTTCTATAAAGCGAAACAAACGTTTTTTTTTTGCATTATAAATTATAAAACAAAGCCGATTCCTGCCTAGTTTTTATTTACACAAAAAACAACATTTAATGCAAATAGAGCACAAAACTGCACAAACTTGTGCTTAGGGGCATTTAAGTGCATGTTAGAGATGTCTGATAATATCGGGCTGCCGATGTCGGCCGATAAATGCTTTAAAATGTAATATCGGAAATTATCGGTATCGGTTTCAAAAAGTAAAATGTATGACTTTTTAAAACACCGCTGTGTACACGGACGTAGGGAGAAGTACAGAGCGCCAATAGACCTTAAAAGGCACGGCCTTTGCGTGCCGGCCCAATCACATAATATCTACGGCTTTTCACACACATAAGTGAATGCAAGTCATACTTAGTCAACAGCCATACAGGTCACACTGAGGGTGACCGTATAAACAACTTTAACACTGTTACAAATGTGCGCCACACTGTGAACCCACACCAAACAAGAATGACAAACACATTTCGGGAGAACATCCGCACCGTAACACGACATAAACGCAGCAGAACAAATACCCGGAACCCCTTGCAGCACTAACTCTTCCGGGACGCTACAATATACATATATACACTTATATATATATACACACACTACCGTTCCAAAGTTTGGGGTCACATTGAAATGTCCTTATTTTTGAAGGAAAAGCACTGTACTTTTCAATGACGATAACTTTAAACTAGTCTTAACTTTAAAGAAATACACTCTATACATTGCTAATGTGGTAAATGACTATTCTAGCTGCAAATGTCTGGTTTTTGGTGCAATATCTACATAGGTGTATAGAGGCCCATTTCCAGTAACTATCACTCCAGTGTTCTAATGGTACAATGTGTTTGCTCATTGGCTCAGAAGGCTAATTGATGATTAGAAAACCATTGTGCAATCACGTTCACACATCTGAAAGCAGTTTAGCTCGTTACAGAAGCTACAAAACTGACCTTCCTTTGAGCAGATTGAGTTTCTGGAGCATCACATTTGTGGGGTCAATCAAACGCTCAAAATGGCCAGAAAAAGAGAACTTTCATCTGAAACTCGACAGTCTATTCTTGTTCTTCGAAATGAAGGCTATTCCACAAAATTGAACGGTAGTGTATATATATAACTTGAGTTGATTAATTTTGGAAAACCTTGTTACATTGTTTAATGCATCCAGCGGGGCATCAAAACAAAATTAGGCATAATAATGTGTTAATTCCACGACTGTATGTATCGTATCAGTTGATATCGGAATCGGTAATTAAGAGTTGGACAATATCGGACATCTCTAGTGCATATAGATACAAAAATGTATTATATTCAGGCCTGGACTGGGAACCCCATGCAGAACTTTCAATAGTTTGTGTTGATAGAACCACAATTTCTAGCACTTAAAAAAACCTAGCATTAGACGAGTTGTATAAGGTCTTTATTTGAAGATGTCAAGATCACTTTATCGCTCTGTATGATCAAAGCCATTTTTTAATGACTATGCTAGTTTAACCCTTGTGTGGTGTTCGGGTCTGTAGGACCCGTTGTCATTTTTTTATTAAAAGAAAAATTATACAATTAATTTTTCAAACTGAGACTCACTGACTTTGGCTCATTTTCTGTGAAGAACATGTATCAGAATACATATTTAATGACCACACACCATACACCCCCCCTACACATTTCTATCACATATAAGATGTCCGGGTCCACTGGACCCAGGGCTAACAGAAGTGTGGAAAGTGGTGTTCTGTGTACCACACACACACACACACACCTAGACAGGAGGAGGACAGAGTGTAGGTACACAGAACATCAGAGGGTCAAATGTGCAAGAAAATGAGAGCAGACAGTGTTGACAAACAATGTTGCAACCTTGTGTGGGAACCGCAGGTGCAGAAACACAAAAGAAGAATCCCTGTGGGATGCAGAAATCGGTGCAACGTTCATATTGTTCTTATTAACTTTTATGTTAAAATACTGAACAGATGTTTATTGGGATAAGGTAAACATCTGTTCAGTATTTTAACATAAAAGTGTTTGATTGTGAGGCATTAAAAGCCACAAAATGCAACGGGTCCATCAGACCCACAAAGTAACAACAATATGAACCTTACACAAGGGTTAAACTCACACACAGACAAATGAACGAAGGCCACACTTAGTCAACAGCCATACATGTCACACCGAGGGTGGCCGCACAAACAGCGCCACCACTGTCATAAATATGTGCCATATTGTGAAACCACACCAAACAACAATGACAAACACATTTCGGGAGAATATTTGCACCGCAACACAACATAAACAAATTCATAACATAAACAAATACCCAGAATTCCCTGCAGTACCAACTTTTCCGGAACGCTACAATACCAACATTATGACCAGCATTATTCACTATAATTAGGGTATTCTCAGTGCTTTGCCATGTTTTAGCAGCCCCCCACAAAAAGCTCACATTATCTGGTGTGTGTGGCAAAGTGTCAACGAACTTTGCTGGTTTAAAAAAAAAAAAGAGACAAAAAAGAGACAAAAAAAAGCAAGAGTTTAAGTACACGTTGGTGGAGAGCTGCATTCCTTACCTGTTTGAACAGGTGAGTGTGTGCCATCTATTATGCAAGGGTGTGCGTGTGCGTGTGTGTGTGTGTGTGTGTGTGTGTGTGTGTGAGTGACAGGAAGCTTGTGCAAGTTTTTTAGTCATACAATTTATTCCCTTCGGCAATGTTTCACTCGACAAAATAATAAGTCTAAATGTGCGTCATCCTGATTATAATAATCATAATGTAGCTGAGATAGGCTCCAGCACCCCCCCCCCCCGCGACCCTGAAAGGGACAAGCGGTAGAAAATGGATGGATGTATGGATAATAACAAAACAATACAAGTCATTATAATATGAAAGTACTCAAATATTTCATAGTACATGATGAGAGAGAAACTTTGTGTCACTATTCAGCTACAATACAGTAGTTGCACATCACTACCAACAATAGCAATACACGTATTAGTCCACTGACAACTATCCATCCATCCATCCATTTTCTACCGCTTGTCCCTTTCGGGGTAACGGGGGTGCTGGAGCGACAACATTCACCCTCACATTCACACACTCGGGCCAATGTTAGTGTTGCCAATCAACCTATCCCCAGGTGCATGTCTTTGGAGGTGGGAGTACCCAGAGGACCAACTAAACCAGACCTGGGCCAATTAAGGCCCGGGGGCCACATCTGGCCCACCGGACATTCCTAAATATTTTTTTTTAGATCTCTAAGATGGAAAGTGTAGCTGCCATTATGATGTGCAGTGATGTTCTCAAATGACCGGAAGTATTCCAATGGTTGAAATATGCGCTTTTACATGATATACTAGTTACTATGGTCATCTTATTATTTACTATAGTAATCTAATTAGTTACTATGGTAATCTAAGTGACAGCAGCTCAGACCAGGCACCAAGCAGTGTGGGTGGGGAGCGTTTCCACGGAGTGTTTCCAGAGTGGCCAGCCTGAAATGCGGGTTTCAGGGACAGACGCGGAAGTAGATTTTCACGACAAAGTTCTAAGGCTTAGTGATACATCAGATATATCAGATTGTAGGTGGGGTTTTTTGTACCCTTCGCGTTCATATTTGGCTGTGTTTGTTGCATTTTTGTTGCGTTTTCGCTTCATTGTAAAATATGTCATATGTTGTCAATATTCAGTGTTTTATCGTTCATAGATAATATTGTAAATCCCACATTCTTTATTTACATGTACACTACCGTTCCAAAGTTTGGGGTCACATTGAAATGTCCTTATTTTGGAAGGAAAAGCACTGTACTTTTCAATGAAGATAACTTTAAACTAGTCTTAACTTGAAAGAAATACACTCTATACCAGGGGTCGGCAACCCAAAATGTTGAAAGAGCCATATTGGGACCAAAAATACAAAAACAAATCTGTCTGGAGCCGCAAAAAATTAAAAGCCATATTACATACAGATTGTGTGTCTCACTGTGTCATGAGATATCAATTGAATTAAGAGGACTTAAAAGAAACTAAATGAGCTCAAATATAGCTACAAATGAGGCATAATGAGGCAATATGTACATATAGCTAGCCTAAATAGCATGTTAGCATCGATTAGCTTGCAGTCATTCAGTGACCAAATATGTCCAATTAGCACTCCACACAAGTCAATAACATCAACAAAACTCACCTTTGTGCATTCACGCACAACGTTAAAAGTTTGGTGGACAAAATGAGACAGAAAAAGAAGTGGGATAAGACACGTCCTGGAAAGTCGGAGAAAGCTATACATGGAAACAAGCTAAGGTGAGTTCAAGGACCGCCAAAATTAGTAGGACAAAACGGCGCTCGCCAAATACTCGAATCAGTGAAGCATGTTTAATATAAACAGTGTGCTTTATAACAATTAGGGAGGTTTGTGTCATGTTTGTCCTCCTACAGAAACCATATTAGAACAAAAAATATATTTTTTTCCGCTCATCTTTTTCCATTTTTCATACATTTTTGAAAAACCTCCAGAGAGCCGCTAGGGCGGCGCTAAAGAGCCGCATGCGGCTCTAGAGCCGCGGGTTGCCGACCCCTGCTCTATACATTGCTAATGTGGTAAATGACTATTCTAGCGGCAAATGTCTGGGTTTTGGTGCAATATCTACATAGGTGTATAGAGGCCCATTTCCAGTAACTATCACTCCAGTGTTCTAATGGTACAATGTGTTTGCTCATTGGCTCAGAAGGCTAATTGATTAGAAAACCCTTGTGCAATCATGTCCACACATCTGAAAACAGTTTAGCTCGTTACAGAAGCTACAGAACTGACCTTCCTTTGAGCAGATTGAGTTTCTGGAGCATCACATTTGTGGGGTCGATTAAACGCTCAAAATGGCCAGAAAAAGAGAACTTTCATCTGAAACTCGACAGTCTATTCTTTTTCTTAGAAATGAAGGCTATTCCACAAAATTGTTTGGGTGACCCCAAACATTTGAACGGTAGTGTACATTCTGGGTGTCTCATTCAGTAAAAACTATTTTAATTTCATTCCGTTTTTAAGGTGGTCTTTAGCATTCATCCATCCATTTTCTACCGCTTGTCCCTTTTTGGGGTAGCTGGAGCCTATCTCAGCTGCATTCGGGCGGACAAGTTCTTTAGCATTCAATCAGACATTATTGTGAGGTTTTGTATTAGTGTTCCTAAAAACAGATATACCGGCCCCAGACACATTGTTCCTTTAAATTTGCCCCCCCCCCGAGTTAAAATAATTGCCCAGGCCTGAACTAAACAAATCTTTTAATTGAAGATTTTTGTAAAAATGTATCCCTTATTAGTGCCTAATATCGTGAGTTGTGAGAGTATTAATCAGTTACTAAAATTGTAATAAAGTTATCTTGACTTGAGTGGACATGTGCTGTATTGGTCAGCAGGGGGGGATGCTGAGGTCTCCTGACTGTATGTCCATGCAGTTAACCTTCATGTATGTGACCCATTCTGACACTGTTTGGAGCAGATAAAGTGAGGGCGTTACCTCCCGGGTGATTTTTGCACATTGGTATAATAACGAAAGTCATGAAGTATAGG
Organism: Entelurus aequoreus; assembly: GCF_033978785.1. Lineage (NCBI taxonomy): Eukaryota > Metazoa > Chordata > Actinopteri > Syngnathiformes > Syngnathidae > Entelurus > Entelurus aequoreus. The sequence continues at coordinate 49,073,116 of NC_084746.1, read as the reverse complement.
GAAAGCAATGCACGCCTCTGCGTTGTGTGTGAGCTGCGTGTTGCAGCTTGTGGGGGCAGGATGTGATTCACTTTATGATGGACTGACCCAACAGACGGCGTCCCACAAGGGAGCAGGCGGAACACGGAGCAGCAAGCGAGGAGGCGAGGAATAGTTTTAATTTGACATACATTACATCCTGTCAAGGTCAGTGACCCCTCATTTTTTGAAAAAAAAAAAAGATCCACAGATTAACTGTCTTTAATTGGTTTCTTTTAAACCCGAAACTATGGCTTATTGTATTATTTATCTAACTATTAATGGGGTGATTTTCTTTAGAGAAGTATTTTGCGATATTTGTTGTTTTGTCGTTTATTTATAAGCGTACAAATTTGTGCAAGGCTGTCCAAACAGAACTGACACACACATGCATTTAATTCATTAAAGACGAAAAAAGCAATCCAATGTAGGCAAACGTAAGCTATCTGAATAAAACATCTTAGCTCACCTTCTCATTTCAATGTATTTTCTTTATTTTCATGACTATTTACCTCGTAGATTGTCACTGAAGGCATCAAAACTATGACACCTGTGAAGTGAAAACCCTTTCAGGTACCTCTTGAAGCTCATCGAGAGAATGCCAAGAGTGTGCAAAGCAGTAATCAGAGCAAAGGGTGGCTATTTTGAAGAAACTAAAATATAAAACATGTTTTCAGTCATTTCACCTTTTTTTTGTTAAGTACATAACGCCACATGTGTTCATTCATAGTTTTGATGCCTTCAGTGACAATCTACAATGTACATAGTCATGAAAATAAAGAAAACCCATTGAATGAGAGGTGTGTCCATGTACTATATATATATATGCATATATATACTTATATATAATATATACATATATATATATAATATATACATATACATATATATATATAATATATACATATATACATACATATATATATATACATATATATATATACACATATATATATAATATATATATACATATATATATAAATATATATTTTTATTTTTATTTTATTTTATTGTTATTATTTATTTTATTTTATTTTTTCCAGGATATCCTGAGGTGCAATAATTTAAAAAAGTCAAGCCGTGGGCTAAAACGTTTTAGAATATTAACATGCTATATGCTAAGCTATCCTGAAAAAAACATCCATATCTTAGCTTTTGCATAATAGTTGACAACTAGAAAATTCCCCGCAGAATTTTTGATGAGGCCTGCTATCTGTGCCCTGAACCGATCGAAGCTGGCATACTTCGAATATTTAAGTATCCAAAACCATGATTTTTTTAGGTATGAACATACAAAATGAGCTAAAAATGCTAGCATTGAACATTAGCATGTTAATATTAGCATGCTAATATAAGCGACGTAAGCGTACTTCCAAGATGGCACAGAGCATCAAAATCCACGATTTTTAAAACATACAAATTTTGCTAAAAATGCTAGCATAAAACATAAGCATGCTTACGTTAACATGCTAACGGAAGCTAAAAAAACTAGCATTAAACAGTAGCATGTTAACATTAGCATGCTAATATAAGCGACGTAAGCGCACTTCCAAGATGGCACGGTCACGCCAAATTTCTTCCCCCTACAAAAACCTCCCCCCCCCCCCCCCCCATTTATTTCCGTGGTCATGTTTCCTCTTACGTCATTGATACTTCGTCTTTGATAGCTGCTGGAATCTGAAGAAATCGATTGTTTTTACTTTGTGATTTTATTGGACGCAGCCCGGAAGGTTTTTGTAGGGGGAAGAAATTTGGCGTGACAGCACCGAGCATTAAAATCCACGATTTTCAAACACACACATTTTGCCAAAAATGCTAGCATAAAACATAAGCACGCTTACGTTAACATGCTAACGGAAGCTAAAAAGCTAGCACAAAAAAATCAGCATGCCAACATTAGCATCCAAATATAAAAGATGTTAGCATACTTCCAAGATGGCGCAGAAATCCTTAAAAAACGAAACTCAGTTGACAGTAAAAAGTCGTTGTCGCAATCGTTGGATATGACTTTAAAGCATGCATCACTATAGCTCTTGTCTCAAAGTAGGTGTACTGTCACCACCTGTCACATCACACCCTGACTTATTTGGACTTTTTTTTGCTGTTTTCCTGTGTGTAGTGTTTTAGTTCTTGTCTTGCGCTCCTATTTTGGTGACTTATCCTGTTTTGTTGGTATTTTCCTGTAGCAGTTTCATGTCTTCCTTGACCGCTATTCCCCGCACCTGCTTTGTTTTAGCAAACAAGAATATTTCAATTGTTTTCATCCTTCTTTGTGGGGACATTGTTGTTTGTCATGTCATGTTGGGATGTACTTTGTGGACGCCGTCTTTGCTCCACAGTAAGTCTTTGCTGTCGTCCAGCATCCTGTTTTTGTTTACTTAGTAGCCAGTTCAGTTTTAGTTTCGTTCGGCATAGCCTTCCCTAAGCTTCAATGCCTTTTCTTAGGGGCACTCACCTTTTGTTTATTTTTGGTTTAAGCATTATTTGGACTTTTTTTTGCTGTTTTCCTGCGTGTAGTGTTTTAGTTCTGGTCTTGCGCTCCTATTTTGGTGGCTTTTTCTCTTTTTTTGGCATTTTCCTGTAGCAGTTTTCAAGTCTTCCTTTGAGTGATATTCCCCGCATCTACTTTGTTTTAGCAATCAAGAATATTTCAGTTGTTTTTATCCTTCTTTGTGGGGACATTGTTGATTGTCATGTCATGTTCGGACGTACTTTGTGGACGCCGTTTTTTGCTCCACAGTAAGTTTTTGCTGTCGTCCAGCATTCTGTTTTTGTTTACTTTGTAACCAGTTCAGTTGTAGTTTCGTTCTGCATAGCCTTCCCTCAGCTTCAATGTCTTTTCTTAGAGGCACTCACTTTTTGTTTATTTTTGGTTTAAGCATTAGACACCTTTTTACCTGCATGCTGTCTCCCGCTGTTTCCGACATCTACAAAGCAATTAGCTACCGGCTGCCACCTACTGATATGGAAGAGTATTACACGGTTACTCTGCACGGACACTCAACAACAACACATCATTTGCAGACTATAATTAATGGTTTGCAAAAAATATATAAATATAATCTCCCACGGCACACCAGACTGTATCTCACGGCACACTAGTGTGCCGCGGCACAGTGGTTAAAAAACACTGCTCTAAGGCAACGATTCAGTTTTATAGCACCGACTTGTTCAGGTTGTGCAGAGTCGTCCTCGTTGAATTGAAAGACAAACGGGTAGTGCTGCTGAGACGTGTTCTAGCACGCTGAGCTGCAGGCTCTGTGGGAATATTTGCGCAGCAGCGTCAGGCAGTTTGTGCACCTTTATCGGTGGAACAGTTTGCTATAGTGTCGTTACGCTGCAAAAACTGAAATCTCAGTAAGATTAAATATCGCAAATAAGGGTGATATTTGCTTATTTTCTGTCTAAGATCATTCTTCTCTAAGCAGATTTTATGTTAGAGTGTTTTACTTGTTTTAAGGGTTTTGGTCCTAAATGATCCCAGTAAGATATTACAGCTTGTTGCTGAGATTTGATGACCTATATTGAGTAAAACATGCTTGAAACTAGAATATCAAGTGTTGCAAAGCTGTGTCATCAACACTCACAAGTATAAAACTACTTTTTTAAAGTAATAATTTATTTAAAGCATGAAAAAAAAATCATGACATTTAAACAATTGTGTCTCATAATTAAAACAGATGACAGCCAAATGGACTTTGCTGTTTTATATTCAATGAAACAATAGAAAATAAGTACTCATATAGTAGTACAGTTGTTATTAGTGAGAATATACTTATTTTAAGGTATTTTGGGGTTCATTGAGGTTAGCTAATTTTACTTGTTTTGGAAAGTCTTGACAAGCCAAATGTTCTTGTTCTACTGGCAGACAATTTTGCTTAGTTCAAATAAAATACCCCTCATTTGTATGATTTTTTTCCTTGTTTTTGAACACTGACTTTTTGCAGTGTACCTTTTTCTAAATGAATTTCCAACCAGACAAACTATGTTTGAGAACCCGTGCAATGGGAACAAAAGGCCTTCATTTGGATCAGCATGGTCTACATTTTATACTCATCTTTAATGGGGTAAATGAATCCAAATACCAACAAATTAAAAGGTAAAAACCTTCCTACAGCAGATCGTGTTCCAATTAATAGTATCCACTGTACTGTACTAGTCTAGTCTATAAAATCCGCTACACCTCCCTGATACCGAAGTACATGTCAAACTACTTCCTTAACGTAAATGACCGCCATAACCACAACACCAGGGGGAGCTCCACTAACCACGTTAAACCCAGATTCCGAACTAACAAAGGTCTTAACTCATTCTCTTTCTATGCCACATCAATGTGGAATGCGCTCCCAACAGGTATAAAAGAAAGGGCATCTCTATCCTCCTTCAAAACCGCAATAAAAGTTCACCTCCAGGCAGCTACAACCCTAAACTAACACCCTCCCCGGATTGCTAATAATCAAATGTAAACAATCAAATGCAGATACTTTTTCTTATGCCTTCTGATCTCTCTCTCTCTCTCTCTCTCTCTCTCTCTCTATGTCCACTACTTGATGTCCATACCCCCCCCCCCCCCCTCCACACCCCTGATTGTAAATAATGTAAATAATTCAATGTGATTATCTTGTGTGATGACTGTATTATGATGATAGTATATATATGATAGTATATATCTGTATCATGAATCAATTTAAGTGGACCCCGACTTAAACAAGTTGAAAAACTTATTCGGGTGTTACCATTTAGTGGTCAATTGTACGGAATATGTACTTCACTGTGCAACCTACTAATAAAAGTCTCAATCAATCAATCAATATGACCTTATTATCAGTCCCTACTAGGGTTGTACGGTCTATCTGTACTAGTATAGTACCACGATACTAATGAATCATATCCGGTACTATACCGCCTGTAAAAAATACCGTCTCGTATGTTCACTATTTTATTTAAGGACAAAATTGCAATAAGAAACATATGTTTAATTTTTGGTCAAACAAAAGCCTATAATGCCATTTTTTGTGGTCACCTTTATTTAGAAAAGTATCGAAAAGTATCTAAATACATTTTGGTACCGGTACCAAAATATTGGTATAGGGACAACCCTAGTCCCTACACTGCAAAAAGCCAGTGTTCAAAAACAAGGAAAAAAAAAAAAAAAATTAGGGGTATTTTATTTGAACTAAGCAAAATTATCTGCCAATAAAACAAGAAAATTTGGCTTGTCAAGACTTTCCAAAACAAGTAAAATTAGCTAACCTCAATGAACCCAAAAATACCTTAAAATAAGTATATTCTCACTAATAACTGTACTACTATATGAGTACGTATTTTCTGTTGTTTCATTGAAAATAAAACAGCAAAGTCCATTTGGCTGTCATCTGTTTTAATATGAGACACAATTATGTCAAAATCATGATTTTTTTTTCATGCTTGAAATAAGAAATTACTTTAAAAAAGTAGTTTTATACTTGTGAGTGTTGATGACACAGCTTTGCAACAGTTGATATTCTAGTTTCAAGCATGTTTTACTCAATATAGCTCATCAAATCTCAGCAACAAGCTGTAATATCTTACTGAGATCATTTAGGACCAAAACCCTTAAAACAAGTAAAACACTAACATACTAAGCAAACTATAACCTGCTACCCAAGAATATACAACAATTATTCTCAAAAAAAAGAGGAGAAATATAATCTTAGAGAGAAATGTAATTTAAAACATTTGTACGCACGTACAACACTTAAGACCTTCAGTATATCAGTATGTGACATTAAATGATGGAATGGATGAAGCAAAGCAATCAAACAATGTACTAATATGATCCACTTCAAGAAACTCTTCAAACTTAAAGTGTTTACAAAGTACAAAGAAGAAGAATACTGAATTTATTTAATTCATCCATTCTTTCACTCTCAAAATAATCTTACTTATCTCATCATAGGAAATGTAACTTACTTCACCAATTATTATTTATTTTTATTGTGATTACTTATGGAGTATATTGTGACTAAATTGAGAACAGGAAGTGAACAAAAGTTTTAGCAACTGTTATGTAAAAGAAAAGGGGTGGGATTAAATAAGCTCGGCTTCTTCCTACTCCTTTTCGAACATGTTGAAAAGAGGAACTGGAAATTGTGATGTATCATGTTGTATGCTTGCATGTTCCAAATAAACTCAAACTCAAACATAACATCTGCTTAGTGAAAAGAATGATCTTATCACTCAACCGGAACTTCCGGTTCCGGTTGAGTGAAGGCTGGCGCGTGCTGCTGCCGCTACTCATCGGCTTTATCTTTTGCATTAAGTTCTTTTCAGTGCTTTTGAGGTTCCTTTTTCGACTCAATAGGCACTGGCACATGCTCACTTTTACTGCACTTTTAACCGATCGCCTTGTCATGGTAATCTGAGAAATTCCTCACCTGCTGATCACCGGGGTTTTGGCGAAAGACGCCACTTCTCGTTTGCCGCCACAATGTGGATGACCGGATCGAATGTTTGGATCCCGCTGATGTGGATTCTTTTGACCCACGTCCACTCTCCGGTGACATGCTCTCCTCCAATATTCTGCTGCCGACCTCCTGCGACTCCGTTCTGGGCTGTTTCGTCCCCAGCCAGTGACGCTTCACCTCCATCCAGACATAGCCATACCAGCCTAACCGAAGATACATCCACCGTGGGTCCCGCAGAAATCACCAGCTCAGTGACAACACGCCAATAAAATCAATTTGGTCCAAAACTCGTCGCCCGCCACGGAAGATTGGCCGGGGAGTCGATCGGAAAGTGTTAGCCGGCCTAGCTAGGATGGCTAACCCATACTTGCCAACCTTGAGACCTCTGTCACGCCAAATTTCTTCCCCCTACAAAAACCTCCTCTCCCCCATTTACTTCCGGGGCTGCGTCCAATAAAATCACAAAGTTGCCGGGGGTACGTAATCAATTCATGGTAAGCCTGGTAACGTTAGCATGTTAACAATTTATGGTAACGTTTTATGCTAATGTCATGCTAACATTTTAGGTTTAAACCTAAAAATCATGGTTTGTGATATGCTAACTATTTCTGCTAGCTTTTTAGATCATTTTGATGCTTGGCGCCATCTTGGAAGTATGCTAACATCTTTTATATTTGGATGCTAATGTTGGCATGCTGATTTTTTTATGCTAGCTTTTTAGCTTCCATTAGCATGTTAACGTAAGCGTGCTTATGTTTTATGCTAGCATTTTTGGCAAAATGTGTGTGTTTGAAAATCGCGGATTTTAATGCTCGGTGCTGTCACGCCAAATTTCTTCCCCCTACAAAAACCTTCCGGGGCTGCGTCCAATAAAATCACAAAGTTGCCGGGGGTCCTTAACCGGCACGCGACTGTCCTGTTTCTCGCCTGTACAAAAAAAAAACAATCGATTTCTTCAGAGTCCAGCAGCTGTCAAAGACGAAGTATCCTTCCAGCGACGGGCAGTCAAAGCCGAAGTGCTATCGATCGCTGTCAATGACGTAAGAGGAAACATGACCACGGAAGTAAATGAGGGGGGGGGAAGGTTTTTGTAGGGGGAAGAAATTTGGCGTGACACCTCCGATATCGGGAGGTGGGGTGTGGGGGGGGGGGGGCGTTGTGGTTAAGGGCGTGGTTAAGAGGAGAGTATATTTACAGCTAGAATTCACCAACTCAAGTATTTCATATATATATATATATGTATGAAATACTTGACTTTCAGTGAATTCTAGCTATGTATATATATTTATTATACATATAAATACAATAAATACTTGAATTTCAGTGTTCCGGAGGCTATCCAGTAGATGGCAGCATTGTCCTGTTTAACTTCTCCGTCTGAGTATATAATTTCGGCCAGCGTGTTCAATGGAGAAGTCTGTTCTACAAAATGTACAGGCAACATAATTACATACCCTTTCCCCTTCGAACTGTCCTGGATGAACTGAAATTCTTGTTTCCATTCGTTTTGGAACTTGCAAGCGTATTTCTTCATCTTGCTCGTCGACGGCGTCGCCGTGTCTGTAACTTCCTCGTTCTTCCGCTTCGTCTCCTTGTTGTGTGCGCAGTTGTGCACTCTACTCTCTAAAAGCCGTAGATGTTACGACGTCATTGGGCAAGCAAGCTGTTTATATTGTGGGAAAGCGGACGTGAGAACAGGCTGTCCCCACTCAGGTCCGCATTGAGCTGGGGGTGGGGGGGGGGTATTCAGCCGGAGCTGGAGGCCACACCCCCTCCAGCTCCGGCTGAAAACCGGGAGGGTTGGCAAGTAACCCCATACTTGCCAACCCTCCCGGTTTTACCGGGAGACTCCCGGAATTCAGCGCCTCTCCCGATAACCTCCCGGAAGAATTTTTCTCCCGATAAACTCCCTGAATTTTGGCCAGAGCTGGAGGCCACGCCCCCTCCAGCTCAATGCGGACCTGAGTGGGGACAGCGGCGACAGTCTGTTTTCACGTCCGCTTTCTCACGATATAAACAGCGTGCCTGCCCAATCACGTTATAACTGTAAAATGATGGAGGGCGAGTTCTTGGTTTCTTATGTGGGTTTATTGTTAGGCAGTTTCATTAACGTCCTCCCAGCGCGGTAACAACACACAACAACAGCAGTCACGTTTTCGTCAACCTTAAAGCAGTTCGTCTGCCGTAAACAGCAATGTTGTGACACTCTTAAACAGGACAATACTGCCATCTACTGGATAGCCTCCGGAACACTGAAATACAAGTATTTATTTTATTTATATGTATAATAAAAAATTTAAAAAAAAAATATATATATATAGCTAGAATTCAGTGAAAGTCAACTTTTACTGCAACTTTCTGAAAAAACTGCCACAAAATTCAAGCATTTTAACCGGTAACAATGACAAAAACAAAAAAAACCCTGGAGGAACTTGATAATACAGAGTGAATAGGTTAAGCCAGGGGTGTCAAACTCATTTTAGATGGGGGGCCACATGGAGAAAAACCTACTCCAAAGTGGGCCGGACTGGTAAAATCACGGCACGATAACTTAAAAATAAAGACAACTTCAGATTGTTTTCTTTGTTTAAAAATAGAACAAGCACATTCTGAACATGTACACTGCAAAAAGTCAGTGTTCAAAAAGAAGATGAAAAAAATACAAAAATTAGGGTTATTTTATTTGAACTAAGCAAAACTATCTGCCAATAGAACAAGAAAATTTGGCTTGTCAAGACTTTCCAAAACAAGTGAAATTAGCTAAACTCAATGAACCCAAAAATACCTTAAAATAAGTATATTCTCACTAATAACAAGTGCACTTTTCTTGGTAGAAAAAAAAAAAAAGACATTTTTGCTCAATATGTTGACCAATATTCTTAAATTAAGTAAATGCTAGTGCCATTATCTTGACGACATCATGATTTTTTTTTTCATGCTTGATGTAAGAAATGATTACTTTAAAAAAGTAGTTTTATACTTGTGAGTGTTGATGACACAGCTTTGCAACAGTTGATATTCTAGTTTCAAGCATGTTTTACTCAATATAGGTCATAACATCTCAGCAACAAGCTGTAATATCTTACTGAGATCATTTAGGATCAAAACCCTTAAAACAAGTAAAACACTCTAACATAAAATCTGCTTAGTGAGAAGAATTATCTTATCAGACAGAAAATAAGCAAATATCATCCTTATTTGAGATATTTAATCTTGCTTAGATTTCAGTTTTTGCACTGTACAAATCATGTTGTTTTTTTTTACACTTACATTTTGCGGTTAATAGCATTCTATCTTTGTCGTTATTTAAAATTTTCTGAATAAATTATGTGATAATGTTCATCAGTCAACTCATTGGTGTTCATTTGAAATCTATCAAGATAAAAAATTAATATTAAAATCAAATTACAGGATGTTATTTACGTAGTTTGATCATTTTCCTTAAATGACGTGCTAACATGTGGTTTATTTTGTACATATGGAGCATCATCTACAAAGATACAAATAATTGCTATTGTGACATCTAGTGGACACATTTAGAACAGCAGTTTCTTTCATTCCAAAATTTCAGGTACATTTTTATACTTAGTAAACTCATCCCGTGGGCCGGATAAAACCTGTTCGCGGGCCGTACGGTTGACACCCCTGGGTTAAGCAAATAGTGAGTTTTAAAGATGTCCTCCTTACCTTGGACGGGATGCCTCTCGTTCTAGCATGTTCAACATGAGCGGCACCCTCAGGAGCTCGACGGACGGAGACACGAGTCTGGAGGACGACAGCGTAGTGAGCAACGACTTCACCACCACGGCGGGCGCACTCATCCTGGGCCTGGTCTTTCTGCTGGGCGTGCCCGGCAACCTCTTCATCGTGTGGAGCATCCTGGCCCGCGCTCGCCGCCGCTCCGTCACCACCTTGCTCATCCTCAACCTGGCGTGCGCCGACGGCTTCCTCATGGCGCTCACGGTCTTCTTCATCGTCTACCTGGCCAAGCAGTCGTGGGTGTTCGGCACGGCCATGTGCAAGGGCCTCTTCTACCTGTGCAACGTCAACATGTACGCCTCCATCTTCCTCATCACCCTGATGAGCGTGCACCGGCTGGTGGTGGTGGTCTTGCCCAAGAGGTTGTCGGCCAGGGTCAGTCGGAAGGTGGTAAGGCGCGTCATACTGGGAATGTGGCTGCTGGTGGCCGCCATCGCCCTGCCCTCGTTGATCTTCAGAGACGTGCGGGAAGACAAAGACGAGAAGAATAAGACCAGGCTGGTGTGCGCGCCCAACCATACACTGCCGACCTACGTAAGCAACACAATCATCACCTCCACCCATTCATTCTTCCTATACTACACTGCAAAAAGTCAGTGTTCAAAAACAAGAAAAAAATAAAATAAAATTTGGGGTATTTTATTTGAACTAAGCAAAATTATCTGCCGAAAGAACAAGAAAATTTGGCTTGTCAAGACTTTCAAAAACAAGTAAAAATTAGCTAACCTCAATGAACCCAAAAATAGCTTAAAATAAGTATATTCTCACTAATAACTGTACTATATGAGTACGTATTTTCTCTTGTTTCATTGAAAATAAAACAGCAAAGTCCATTTGGCTGTCATCCGTTTTAATTATGAGACACAATTGTGTCAAAGTTATGATTTTTTTTTTCATGCTTGAAATAAGAAATGACTTTAAAAAAAGTAGTTTTATACTTGTGAGTGTTGATGACACAGCTTTGCAACAGTTGATATTCTAGTTTCAAGCATGTTTTACTCAATATAGGTCATAGAATCTCAGCAACAAGCTGTAATATCTTACTGAGATCATTTAGGAGCAAAACACTTAAAACAAGTAAAACACTCTAACATAAAATCTGCTTAATGAGAAGAATTATCTTATCAGGCAGAAAATAAGCAAATATCACCCTTATTTGAGGTATTTAATCTTACTGAGATTTCAGCTTTTGCAGTGTACAAAGTACTGCACTGCAAAAAGTCAGTGTTCAAAAACAAGAAAAAAATATATAAAAATGAGGGGTATTTTATTTGAACTAAGCAAAATTATCTGCCAATAGAACAAGAAAATTTGGCTTGTCAAGACTTTCCAAAACAAGTAAAAAAATTTGTTAACCTCAATGAACCCAAAATACCTTAAAATAAGTATATTCTCACTAATAACAAGTGCACTTTTCTTGGTAGAAAAAAAAAAGACCTTTTTGCTCAATATGTTGAAAAATATTCTTAAATGAAGTAAATGCTAGTGCCATTATCTTGACATAATGATATGCGCTCGGCATCAATTTTTTTTTTCATGCTTGAAATAAGAAATGATGACTTTAAAAAAGTAGTTTTATACTTGTGAGTGTTGATGACACAGCTTTGCAACAGTTGATATTCTAGTTTCAAGCATGTTTTACTCAATATAGGTCATCAAATCTCAGCAACAAGCTGTAATATCTTACTGAGATCATTTAGGACCAAAACACTTAAAACAAGTAAAACACTCTAACATGAGAAGAATTATCTTATCACAGAAAATAAGCAAATATCACCCTTATTTGAGGTATTTAATCTTACTGAGATTTCAGCTTTTGCAGTGTACCAAGTACTGCACTGCAAAAAGTCAGTGTTCAAAAACAAGAAAAAAATATATAAAAATGAGGGGTATTTTATTTGAACTAAGCAAAATTATCTGCCAATAGAACAAGAAAATTGGGCTTGTCAAGACTTTCCAAAACAAGTAAAAAAATTAGTTAACCTCAATGAACCCAAAATAGCTTAAAATAAGTATATTCTCACTAATAAAAAGTGCACTTTTCTTGGTAGAAAAAAAAAAAAAAAGACCTTTTTGCTCAATATGTTGAAAAATATTCTTAAATGAAGTAAATGCTAGTGCCATTATCTTGACATAATGATATGCGCTCGGCATCAAATTTTTTTTTCATGCTTGAAATAAGAAATGATTACTTTAAAAAAGTAGTTTTATACTTTTGAGTGTTGATGACACAGCTTTGCAACAGTTGATATTCTAGTTTCAAGCATGTTTTACTCAATATAGGTCATCAAATCTCAGCAACAAGCTGTAATATCTTACTGAGATCATTTAGGAGCAAAACACTTAAAACAAGTAAAACACTCTAACATAAAATCTGCTTAATGAGAAGAATTATCTTATCAGACAGAAAATAAGCAAATATCACCCTTATTTGAGGTATTTAATCTTACTGAGATTTCAGTTTTTGCAGTGTACAAAGTACTGTGTAGTGCACTGCTCAGGATCATGGGCGGCTGGAGCCTACAGTGCATCCGGAAATTAGTCACAGCGCTTCACTTTTTCCCACATTTTGTAATGTCACAGCCTTATTCCAAAACGTCTGGCCACTCTACCATACAGGCCTGATTGGATTGCTGCAGAGATGGTCGTACCAAACCCAAAATCAGTGAAGTTGGCACTTTGTGGAAATCGTTAATAAAAACAGAATACAATAATTTGCAAATCCTTTTCAACTTATATTCAATTGAATAGACTGCAAAGACAAGATATTTAATGTTTGAACTGAGAAACTTAATTTTTTTTTGCAAATAATCATCACAATTTAATGGCAGCAACACATTGCAAAAAAGTTGGCACAGGGGCATGTTCACCACTGTGTTACATGGCCTGTCCTTTTAACAACACTCAGTAAACGTGTGGGAACTGAGGAGACACATTTTTGAAGCTTTTCAGGTGGAATTCTTTCCCATTCTTGCTTGATGTACAGCTTAAGTTGTTCAACAGTCCGGGGGTCTCCGTTGTGGTCATTTACGCTTCATAATGCGCCACGCATTTTCAATGGGAGACAGGTCTGGACTACAGGCAGGCCAGTCTAGTACCCGCACTCTTTTACTATGAAGTCACGTTGATGTAACACGTGGCTTGGCATTGTCTTGCTGAAATAAGCAGGGGCGTCCGTGAAAAAGACGTTGCTTGGATGGCAACATATGTTGCTCCAAAACCTGTATGTACCTTTCAGCATTAATGGTGCCTTCACAGATGTGTAAGTTACCCATGTCTTGGGCACTAATACACCCCCATACCATCACACATGCTGGCTTTTACACTTTGCGCCTAGAATAATCCGGATGGTTATTTTCCTCTTTGGTCCGGAGGACACGACATCCACAGTTTCCAAAAACAATTTGAAATGTGGACTCGTCAGACCACTTTTCCACTTTGCATCAGTCCATCTTAGATGAGCTCAGGCCCAGCGAAGCCGGCGGCTTGAAAAATGGCTGTCGTTTTGCATAGAGTTTTAACTTGCACTTACAGATGTAGCGACAAACTGTAGTTACTGAGAAGTGCTTTTCTGAAGTGTTCCTGAGCCCATGTGGTGATATCCTTTACACACTGATGTCGCTTTTTGACACAGTACTGCCTGAGGGATCGAAGGTCACGGGCATTCAATGTTGGTTTCCGCTTACGTGCAGTGATTTCTCCAGATTCTCTGAGCCTTTTGACGGTATTACGGACTGTAGATGGTGAAATCCCTATATTCCTTGCAATAGCTCGTTGAGAAATGTTCTTAAACTGTTCGACAATATTGTCAGGTTCAAACACTGATGACGTCTATTAGACAAGACAAGAAGCAAGGAATCAGACAGACAGGATTCAATTTAGCTCATGCGGAGAAACGTCTGGGGCTGCACACTCAGCTACAGCCTCCCACCACGCTCTGAAGGCAGTCCCAACGCACTCCTTTATTAGGGCATTTCCTGATTACATTACATTACGCAGCTGCTCCTAAGGGGAGGGGGGTCATAAACAGCTGCCGCACTCGGCCATAAACAGTTCAAAGAAAAGGTGCCTGGAGTGGTGTCAGGTCAGGGAAAACCATGTAAACTACATTGAAGACATTTCATGGCAATTTATTACGGTTATCGTACATTTTGTAAACATCAAACAACTTAGAGATTCTATTCACCTGAAGTATGTGTTTTCCATCCATCCATCTTTTACAGCTTGTCTCTTTTGGGGTCGCGGGGGGTGCTGGAGCCTATCTCAACTGCATTCGGGCGGAAGGCAGGGTTCATAACCTGTAAAGACAATTTATTTAAAAAAAACAACAACAAATAACTTAATTACATGTTTTGAAAACAGGACAAATGAGACTTCGGTGGGCACAGCATACTTACGCAATTAGGTCGTCAACAATTATTCAACACGTAAGCAGTGAAGACACTTTGACAAATCTTAACGTACATGTTTTCTTTATTTATTTAAACATTTTTACTACATTGATGCACCTTTGATGAGACGTAGATGTATTTCATTACAATAAAATACATCTATACCTACAAATGCTTGTAAACATCGAAGTAATCGTCATTTAGAGAGTAAGATATGTATTTTTACAAACACATAAAAAAAGTTGATGCATCCAAGGTAAAACACTGAAGGTAATTGTACATGTACGGTACAAAATTTGGATTCAAGTCCCGGCAGTGATAAATAATAAACAGGCAATTAAAAAACTAAGACAATAACATAAGTGTTGAGTTCAAGTTAAAGTACCAATGATTGTCTCACACACAATTGATGAAGCTAACAAACGTTTGTGAACTTTTAACACAGTTTAGTCTTTGACATAGGCAATGACAATTGGAAGTCTTGCAAATTTAACGTATATTTTATATACATTAAAAACAAATTGATAACGTGTACATTGGCTTGTTGAGCTAATGTTAACATTTTAAAGTTTTGGCAAATATAAAACACAATTTAGTCTTTGACAAAGCTAACAGTAATAGTTTTAGTTCATCAATTTTCTACCGCTTGTCCCTCTCGGGATGGCACGGAGTACACCCTGGACAAGTCGCCACCTCATCACAGGGCCAATACAGATAGACAAGTGTTCACACTCACTGACCAATTTATAGGTAGCCTATCAGCAGGTGCATATCTTTGGAGGTGAGAACGTTTACTGAAACAACTTTTGGTAAACATAAAATGTGTGAAAACAAGTTCAGTCTTCAGTGACTAATGTAAATGGTGATCATGTAAACAAAGAATTTAGTATTCAATTATGTTAAGATCACTTGCGTTTGTTATTGTTTGTAGGTCAGGTTCCAATACTCATTCGAGACTGTGGCGGGCTTCATCCTGCCCTACGCCGTCATCATAACCAGCTATGTCCTCATCCTGAAACGCCTGCGAGAGACCAGGTTCCGCCGGAAAGTGCGCAGCGAGAACCTGATCCTGGCCATCGTGGTCATGTTCTGTCTCTTCTGGCTGCCGTACCACGTCATCAACATGATTCAGGTCTGGACTGTAGGGTTTACTCTGGCTCAGGGTTGCCTAAAGTGGGGGCCGGGGGCCAGATTTGGTCTAAGTTGTTTTGACAAAGCTAACGGATATGTTTTTGTAATAAGTGTCTTGCCAAATATAAATGACGCCTTCGCTTTTCTTGGGACTATATGCTGACAGTTCTGTTGCAATTGAAGGTGGCCGCTGAGTGGTACAAGCACGGGTCAGATATACGAGAATCGTGAGTAATAAAAATAAACTGATGCTTGTATTTCTTACCCTTGATGACGTCACTGTCAACCCGCAGATTGGAGCACATCTACCAGACAAGTCGTGCCATCACGTCAGCTCTGGCCTTCATCAGCAGCTGTGCCAATCCCGTCCTGTACACATTTGCTGGCAAGTCCTACATCAAGAAGAACGGCCTTGCCTTCATGGCCCGTCTCTTTGAGGGAACGTCGATGGACCAGACAGTCAAAAAGAACCGAGGGGCGGATAAGGGCAACATCAGCCTCAGCAACGTGGACTCCAGCACATCAGGAGGACAAAACAGCCGATGAGACCTAAGAGGAACTGAAAAGTGCTTCAGTGGAGCACACTAAAAATGACACTGCATGAGGAGTATGCACTGTATATGTTGGTTATGGAACAATAACCAATCAAAACAGACATGTTTGACAAAGCAGACTTCGAATAGGCAAGTTACCACTTAAGACGTCTTGTTTTTCCAAGACATCTTTTTTCCATAATGGATACTTTGTCGCAAGTGAACATTCTTTGTAAAGGCATGTTCAGCTCTTGCATTGGAATCAGATTGTTTATCTGAAGGAAGTAACCACTTTGCTATAAAACCAGCTGTTTGTATTTTATTTTAGGGCTGGTGCTCGACAAAACCATTCAACACCATACTGTCGATGATGTAGCATATTGCAGTTGCCGGTTATTTAACTTGAATGTCAGATCAACTCACTTCCAAGGTTTTGAGACCAACTCAAACATGCCTCACTGCACAAAGGATGATTTTTTCTCATTTAAACCAAAGCATCAGTTATGCATGTTTTATTGGCACAAGGTTAAGAATTGTCTCTACATACTGTACATGGAAGCTATTGGGAATTACATTTTTAAAATATCAATCACACAGGTTTCAACAATCAGATGTTTATTATATTTGCACAGAATAGTAAGAACTGAAGTACATGTTACTTTACCACTAAGAACAATGAAATACTGTAATTTAAAATTGTATGTTCTCAGTGACAACTTCTCAATTTAGAACTCAAGGAATTATATAATTGAAAAACTAGGTATTTTCCCCTATAAAGACTGCGATAGAAAATGTAAAAAAAAAGAAAAAAGCTGGGCAACAGGATTTACGCTCCTGTCATTCATTAAATGATGCTGCCATCTGCTGACTACAACAGGCATGGACATTAAAGTTTAGTTACATGGATATTTTGTATACAACAAAACACTTTGTACTTGGTTTAAAATTTAAACCTCTGGTTTAGCTGAGGGGCGAGGGGCTCTCTCCACAACTCCACTCTACGGGTTGCAGCTGGCTTCATCTACTGAGAGACATGAAATGGAGTGTTATTACTACTGAGAACTAGTGGTGTAACACTGGTAGAGACATCTAATTAGTTCAACTCACATCTGGTTTAGCTGAGGGGCGGCATGCTCTCTCCTGGACTCCACTCCACAGGTTGGTGCTGGCTTCATTTACTGAGAAATACAGGACATGAAATTTTGTGTTATTACTACTGAGAACTAGTGGTGTAACACTGCTATTACTACTGAGAACTAGTGGTATAACACTGGTAGAGATTTCAACCCACCTCTGGTTTAGCTGAGGGGCGAGGGGCTCTCTCCACGACTCCACTCTACGGGTTGCAGCTGGCTTCATCTACTGAGAGACATGAAATGGAGTGTTATTACTACTGAGAACTAGTGGTGTAACACTGGTAGACACCCAGTTCATCCAAAAAGTAATTCAGATTGTACTGCAATTTCTTGAGAGCAAAGTAGTGAGAATACTCACAGGTCGTGTGGATCCAGAACGTGTCCAACTCAGCCATCCATCCCCAGATTTAAAAAAAACTGTAACGTTGATTGCAAAAACGGTCTTGTCTCTGCTTTTTGTTTCCCTTCAACAATTAAAAAAAAAAGTACAAAAGAAAATGAAATATAGCCTAGGCCTAGAAAAATAATTTAGGCCTACTTAAAAGTAAAGTCCATTCTCCTGTTTGTTTGTGCTGCAAAGATGTCTATGGTCTTTTCATACCACTGTGGATTCTCTCTAAGAGATTTTAGAATCCTTCTTTCAAGTGCGATGATAGCCAAGCTCCTCAGTCGATCTTGTCCGATTGTGTTCCTTGCATACGTTTTCAGTCTTTTCAGACAAGAGAAACTTCTCTCCACCCCGGCAGACGTAGCCCCGATAGAGGCAACGAGACACATTAGTCTGTACAGTTCAGGCATTGCTTCGCTCAGTTCATTGGTTTTCATTGCGCACAGTGAATCACACAACCTAGCGCTGCCCTGGAGGTCCTTGTTATTGTAAAACACCTGCAGTTCTGACTTCAGTTTTACCATATCGAATAAATGACCATAGTTATCTTTCAGACTTGTGAATGCTGCCTGTGGAAACTCTTTTTTGTAGGAGTCATATAGGTCAAAATCTAGAAGCTCCATAAACCTCATACATTCAAGATTTTGAAACCTCTGCTCAATCTGATTTTTAACGCTTACATGGATGGAGTCGTAAAGTCGCTTGTAAACTTCTCTTGGGTCCTCGTTACCTTGTCTGCGTCTTTTGCTGTGATGTGCCGGGTCCTCTGTCACATCTGTTGTTTTACTGAAAATCCTATCAAATACCTGCTCTGACCTCAGCTCCTCTATTGTTTGTAGGAGCCTATTAACTCTG
This sequence comes from Entelurus aequoreus, assembly GCF_033978785.1. Taxonomy (NCBI): domain Eukaryota; kingdom Metazoa; phylum Chordata; class Actinopteri; order Syngnathiformes; family Syngnathidae; genus Entelurus; species Entelurus aequoreus. The sequence goes on along the minus strand of NC_084746.1, from coordinate 49,054,459 downwards.
TTTTTACAGAAGGAAATATCCATTGCTTTCTTCTGCAAAATATCAAACACAACATCTGTGTGTGCAAAAATCTGCTCAAATGTAAAAAGCAAAAACATGAATTCAAAGTCTTCTAACTTTGCATTGAATCCATCTGCCATCCTTATAGACTCATCATCCATAGAGGGGTGATTTATGATGTTAGTGAATGTCTCCATCAGGCGGTCTCTGTTTTCAGCCACAGTATTGACGAGACGAGAGGTGAAGTTCCAGCGTGTGGGTGCACTTTTGGGCATTCTGGAACACCTGGTTTCTTCCAACATCATCATTCGTTTGGTCGACTTGCTGAAGAAGGATGTGAACCCACCAAGAGTGGCGAAGAACACCTTGGCCTTGGGGATGTTTTTCAATCCTTGGCAGAGGATGAGATTGAGGCGATGTGCGTAGCAATGCACAAATATGGCACTGGGGGCAACTGCTCGCACCTTGGCTTGTAGCCCATTAAGTTCTGAGGCCATGACTGCTGCACCATCATACGTTTGTGCTATGAGCTTCTCCGCAAAGTCGAAATTGGACATCTCTGACTCCATCATTTCAAAAATGGACTGGGCATCTCGTCCACTGGAAACATCAAAAAAGCCCAAAAAGCGCTCCTGGATTGTGCCAGTTTCATCAACATAACGCACAATAACAGACAGCTGGGCATGGCAGCTAACGTCTGTCGTTTCATCAACTTGCCATCCGTAAAAGGGAGCTGCATCCATCTCTTTCTTCACCTCATCTTTAATTGTCGCTGCAATAGCTGCAATCAAATCATTCTGGATGGTTTTAGATAGGCCAGAGAACACAGTAGCTTTTGCAATATGCTCCACTAATAAGGCATCATAGCGCGCTATCAGGGCCACTAACTCCTTGTAGTTTCCCTTATTAGCAGACTGCTCAGTCTCGTCATGCCCTCTAAAAGCCTGTTCTTGCATTCCAAGATAACACGTTGCATCAATGAGACACATTAATGCATCTCTGTTTCTTCTCACTTGGATATTGTAGTTTGCTCTGTGTAAACGAGCTCCCTCATCTATCAACTCATTGATAGGCACGCGGCCAAACGGAGTAGATTTAAACTTTAAATCTACTCCGTTTTGATGAGCAGGATGCATCTTCGGCCCGTCACCTAAAAGACAAGTGGAATAAATTAGATGAAGCATTATTCAAGCTATAAAAAAAACAGATTCAACATTTTCCCTGAGATACTTCCAAATAACAGTAACACCTTTTGCTATCTTCCTGCAATGACTTGTTTGTCCTGTCACTAAAGTATAATTTTCCAATAAATACATCATTACTACCACTGTGCTGGTGAGAAAACAAGTCTGGACAGTTTTGGGCAAAGGTAATCAGGCTTGGATTTAAGTGTTTCAACCTGACAAATACTCTTGGTTCTCTTTACACACACCTTAGGCCTTGTTCACAATGAAGGTCAATTCCAATGTTTGCCCATATTTGATTTGATACATTTTTATTTTAAATATGCAAAAAAAAAAAAAAAATGTGGCCAGTATCAAATGTTTACATGTCAACTTGAACATTCCAATTCCAAATTCAACCCAAGCATCTTGTGTATGGATATAAATCAGATATGAATCTGATTTAACTGCAGTCTGTTCAGGTCAGTTCATCCACCCATTACACCATGAAAAAGTCAAAATAGACTACTGTAGAATAGCTGACAAATGAGCAGAAAGCAGGCGAAAATGTTATAGGACTGTTTCTACATTATTACCCATCACATTGTTACTACAGACTATGAGGCACCCTCTCCACATAAGGTATTTACTCCATATTAGCACAGTTTGTGAATTTAGGCCTGCAAGTTACCACGTTAATGACGGAGGGGTTTAGGTTATGTCTATAACTACTACAATAAATAGTGCACCTCACCTGTGTACCAAACCTCGCGTTATAAGGCCCAAGACCTAAAAAAAAAAAAAAAAGAGGCAAAAAAAATTAAAACGAGTAAAACTTCATTTAAACAGATACTATAAGGGTTCATGACGTCAAACCAATCAGTGCAGTGAATAATAATCATCAGATTCAGGTGAAACACGGACTCACATGCAACTCATCATTGAAGGTTTGACTGATACGCTTCAGGCTATGTCTACACTAAGCCGGATAACCCCTTAAACGAATAATTATTTAGCCTAAGCCCTGTTTCAGCCACACTAAAGTATCGTTTTAAGTCCCCCTCCTTGGATAATTTTTTACACGGGTAAGTGCGCCAAGTATTTCGCTCTTAGCTTTGTATGGACTCATTGATCGTTTACAAACCGAGTTCGGAGAGGAAGTGACGCCAGAAAGAACGCGCCACAGCCAGCTTCATAATAAAGCGGTTTCGTAACTCGGAGCTAACCACTGGAAATATGAAGGCAAGTCATCCAGACATGCCGTGGTGCTCCTTCCGTCTGTACAGACGCTTGTGGAAATCACACGAATACCTTAAGAGAAAGCGATTGCAGCTATTTCAGATACAACACTTTTTAGACGGCAATAGAACTTTCGAATGTCCGGGGTCAGCTGTGATTCTACTTACCGAAAAACCTTGTCCATTTGTCGAAGGAGAAACAACGAGAACGCGAGCTCCCGTGGATGTGATAAAAAAAAAAAAAGGTAGTGCTTTGTATTACCTGGCCGTCGAGGGAAGACTACGGAAAAACGGCAAATGCTTTTGGACTGGCAAAGCAGACTATCAGTTATAGTCCGCCATGTATGTCGCGGACTCAACGTCTAGGCCCAGAGTACCGTATTTTTCGGAGTATATGTCGCACCGGCCGAAAATGCATAATAAAAAAGGGGAAAAAAACATATGTCGCACCCCCAGCCAAACTCTGAAAAAAACTGCGACTTAGTCTGAAAAATACGGTATATAAAGTCACCAAAAACGAACGGACAATGAATGTAAAGGCAAAATAGTGAGGTGGCCTGATCAGATATAGAGATCCCGATATTGATTATTGTAAAATGTTCTTTGTCACATTGTGCACTTTTACGTGTTTATTAAAGATTTGATTAATTTATGATGGTTCAGGTGTGATTCACTACAATAGGGCCCCACAGCACACTGGATTCCAGTTAATTGAAATACCACAACACTAGATATTGTTATACTAATATATATATATATATACACACACAATATATATATATACGTATATATATATATAATATACTGTACACATGTATATATGTTAGATTTTTTTATCACTATATTAGTCTATTTATACCTGCATTGTCCTTTCCATCATTGTAACTGAGCTACTGTGTTGAACAATTTCCCTTGTGGATCATTAAAGTTTGCCTAAGTTACATTGAAGAACTCGCACAAAGCAACACTGGAGCAGACTATGACGTGCGCATTTTCCACGCATGCGTGTTAGGTCGCGTTGAACTGGCGGGGGTCTTAAATGACAGTGGGATTTACCCTGGATAACCTTAGCCGGATTAGTGAAAATGGGGCCTCAATATAAATGCATCACTGACAAGTAGAGATGTCCGATAATATCGGCCTTTAAAATGCTTTAAAATGTAATATCGGAAATTATCTGTATCGGTTTCAGAAAGTAAAATGTATGACTTTTGAAAATGCCACTGTGTACACGGACGTAGGGAGAAGGACAGAGCGCCAATAGACTTTAAAGGCGCTGCCTTTGCGTGCCGGCCCAGTCACATAATATCTACAGCTTTTCACACACACACATAAGTAAATCCATGCATACTTGGTCAACAGTCATACAGGTCACACTGAGGGTTACCGTATAAACAACTTTAACACCGTTACAAATATGCGCCACACTGTGAACCCACACCAAACAAGAATGACAAACATTTCGGGAGAACATTCACACCGTATCCATGAATCCATTTCTAACTCTTCCGGGACGCTACAATATACACCCCCCTACCCCCAAATTCAACCGTGCCCACCTCAACCTCTTCATGCTCTCTCAGGGAGAGCTTGTCCCAAATTCCAAGCTGCTGTTTTGAGGCATGTTAAAAAAAAGAATGCACTTTGTGACTTCAATAATAAACATGGCAGTGCCATGTTGGCATTTTTTTCCATAACTTGAGTTGATTTATTTTGGAAAACCTTGTTACATTGTTTAATGCATCCAGCGGGGCATCACAACAAAATTAGGCATAATAGTGTGTTAATTCCACGACTGTGTATATATATATATATATATCGGTATCTAGTGATGGGTCCGGCAACACCGATGCATCGGCGCATGCGTCGAGCTCATAGAGCAATACCCTGTGTCGGTGCGCGTACCGCTTTTAGTGACCGATCATGAGCGGTTTTGGTCACGTGACCGATACGCGAACTGTGTCGCACTCCCGCCTCCTCTGTGCCCTGTGAGCGGGTCTTTTCTACAGTCGGAGAAATAACTAAGAAGAGACGACTGAAGTGTTGATAACAACCAAGCCTAACCCCCAAGCCCAATTTAATGCATATACTCTGATGATTAACTTGTGTGATGACTGTATTATGATGATAGTATATATCTGTATCATGAATCAATTTAAGTGGACCCCGACTTAAACAAGTTGAAAAACTTATTCGGGTGTTACCATTTAGTGGTCAATTGTACGGAATATGTACTTCACTGTGCAATCTTCTAATATAAGTTTCTAAAATTGAATACGTTGGAAAAACTGTTTTATTAATAAAAATGTGTAAAAAATAAATTAAAAAAAATCCCAGTCCACAAGTATCCTCATTCACAACACGTTCTTAGATTTCCATGTTATGATACATGTTCACATTTTTTATTAACTATCTACAAAAAGATTAAAATATATTTTTATTTAAATGAAGATATGAAATAATCCTAAATTAAATACAATGACTTGATTTATATTATTGCATATACTAGGTCATAAAATCAGTGTCAGTTGAGTCGGTCCATAGGTTGCCTGTAGGGATTTTTAATGTCCAGCAGATGTCAGTATTTAGTGACAGTATCGACACAGTTTTGCAATGTGTCGAAACGCTTAATGACGCCTCATCAACCCATCACTATCGGAATTGGTTGATATCGGAATCGGTATTTAAGAATTGGACAATATCGGCAAAAAAGCCATTATCGGACATCTCGATATCATGCAGCAGGTGGAGCGAGTTCTATCAGGGGAAAAAAGTACCAGCCCGCCATTCACAAATTAGCGTAATTTAGGACACTCCAAACTAGTTTATATGGGGACTAATGTGCCATTTAAACTATTTCTTCTAAACTCAGGTATTGTTGAAGGACTGCTAGGCAACGCCTTAGCACCACGAGGTCGGCTAGCAAGGCAGGAAGCTAGCCAACAATTGAACACACTAAACGCCCCACAACAATATAATGGCTAGCAGTAAATAATATACCTGAGTATTAAGAGGGTCAATACCGTGCAAGAATGGCTCACCAAAGAAAGTAAGTCCTCTACCATTGAGGAGAGGACGTCAGTGGTGCTTCAGCGAGAGCAAGGAAGAGAGGGTGTTGATGAAGTTGCGGTTCTATTTATTGCTTCATCAGTGTCACGTGACTTCCTGTCCTTCGACCAACAATAAACTTCCGGGTAAGGAGCGGCCCACTTCCGGTGTAAATCATTACTTTGAAAAAAAGCCAGGCAAAAATGTTTTCTACATAAATGTTGATTTATGAAAGTAAGGCCTATATTTTCTAATTGGCTTAATGGGTTACAATTATCAATACAATCTTGGAGAATGATTAAGAGTACAAAAGCCCTTATATTGATATCCTTGTTAAAAACATTTAAAGTGAATGACCATGAATTGATTAACGTGGACCCCGACTTACATAAACAAGTTGAAAAACTTATTCGGGTGTTACCATTTAGTGGTCAATTGTACGGAATACGTACTGCACTGTGCAATCTACTAATAAAAGTCTCAATCAATCAAAAGTGATTTAGGTAGCCCTTTTTTTTTTTTCATACTTTATTTGCTTGTGTTTTCTTTCCTTGATGTTGAAAGTGCCTTGACTTTTGTGTGAATTATAAATGTATGTTTTTTGTTCAATAAAAAAAATCCAAAAAATCATTACTTAAAAAAAAGTACATTTATCTAAAAAAAAAGGAAAGTTAAATAAATGACTTAATAATAGATATGTCCGATAATATCGGTAAATGCTCTAAAATGTAATATAGGAAATTATCGGTATCGGTTGTTTTATTATTGGTATCGGCTTTAAAAAAAAATTATTTTTTTTTTATTGAATCAACATAAAAAACACAGGATACACTTCCAATTAGTACACCAACCCAAAAAAAACTCCCTCCCTAAGGGTTGTTTCTTTCTGTTATTAATATTCTGGTTCCTACATTATATATCAATATATATCAATACAGTCTGCAAGGGATACAGTCCGTAAGCACACATGATGACACTGTTTTTATATTGTTTTACTTTCTTTTTTATTCAAGAAAATGTTTTTAATTTATTTATGTTATTTTATTTAATTAATTTTTAAAAAAAAGGACCTCTTCTTCACCATACCTGGTTGTCCAAATTAGGCATAATAATGTGTTAATTCCACGACTGTATATATCGGTATCGGTAATTAAGAGTTGGACAATATAGGAATATCGGATATCGGCAAAAAGCCATTATCGGACATCCCTACTTATTAATATAATAAAGTTGATTTCATTAATACTTTAAAACAGACAACAGATTTATTAGTGATTCCCAGAGCCAAAAAAAAGTCTGCGGGCTATAGAGCGTTTTCTATTCGGGCTCCAGTACTCTGGAATGCCCTCCCGGTAACAGTTAGAGATGCTACCTCAGTAGAAGCATCTTAAAACTCATTTGTATACTCTAGCCTTTAAATGACCCCCCTTTTAGACCAGTTGATCTGCCGCTTCTTTTCTGCTCTGCCCCTCTCTCCTTCGTGGAGGGGGGGGGGGGGGGGCACAGGTTCGGTGGCCACGGATGAAGTGCTGGCTATCCAAAGTCGGGACCCGGTGGGACCGCTCGCCTGCGCTGCTGACCTGTCTCCACTCGGGATGGTCTCCTATTGGCCCCACTATGGACTGGACTCTCACTATTATGTTAGATCCACTATGGACTGGACTCTCACTATTATGTTAGATCCACTATGGACTGGACTCTCACTATCATGTTAGATCCACTATGGACTGGACTCTCACAATATTATGCAAGATCCACTCTACGTCCATTGCACCGGTCTCCCTAGGGGGGAGGTCCTCACATCTGCGGTCCTCTCCAAGGTTTCTCATTGTAATCCCATTGGGTTGAGTTTTTCCTTGCCGTGATGTGGGATCTGAACCGAGGATGTCGTTGTGGCTTGTGCAGCCCTTTGAGACACTTGGGCTATATAAATAAACATTGATTGATTGATTGAAGTTTTTTGTCTAAAGCTAAGAGTACAATCTAAAATTACAACTAAACTAATACACTACAAAAATCAGGAAAACATTTTGTGAATGAAGAGGAAAAAGATGTAAAAAAACCCGGAAATTTGGTTAGTCTTTATAACACTAATATCAATAATAATTGGTGCAAGCTGTTTTATGTGTAAATTACAAGCATATCTGTGTTGGACTAGTTTATTATTTTTCAGGAAATTAGAACATATGACTAGACTGGACTAGACGTCCTTTTTATTGTCATTCAAATTTGAACTTTACAGTACAAATAAGAACGACATTTCGTTGCATTAGCTCATGGTAGTGCAGGATAAAAAAGCAAAAAGGTGCATATATACATGTAAATAAATAGATTACTGTACAGATAAATATATTGCACTTTTGCATATGCATCCACATTTATGGATGTATGTTATATTGTCTTTATATTCCAGCGAGTTCATCGATTTTTGGGGGGAATTGAGGGGATTATTATTATATCACAATGGCTCTTTCATTTTTCTGTATTCTGTATTTGGTGGAAAGAGTTTGGATAGCCCAAGTCTTATCTTGATATTCAGTTTTTGGATAACTGACTATTACATTAAGAAAACCAAATCAATACAGTTCCATTTGTTCTTTACTGTAATTGCACAACAATCTTAAAAAGCTGTTGCAATACAAATGCTAATACATTTTTGGAATGATACTTTATATTCAGGAAAACAACCTCAGGCAGTTACAAGTGAATTAAAGTGCTTTAATGTATGAAGCAGTAGACACAACAGCACTCACTTTGGATTCTCTCTGTCATTTTTTTATCCCAAAGAAAGTCTTTGAAAATACACACTAGAAGTTCCTTGTATAAACTGTACACAAAAAGCAAAAAAAAAAAAAAAAAAAAGGCACTATACAGATTCACCAAGCCTTTAAAATTACAACGCCGCCACCAAACGACATAATTTTGCTCAAACGGGGTTCATTTGCACGCACGTGGACACGTACACACAAGCCCAGCATGGATGTCACTCCGACACCAAGCGCCCCACAAGTTATCTCACCACTCTGAGGCGTGAGCGTTCACAGGAAGCTCCCAATAGACCACGTCGATGGTCTCAATGGGAGTTGCGCACAAGTCTTGTAACGGTCACACTGTCATCCGCTATATATTGTCCGGTCATGAAAATACTTCTTATGCAAGCTTTCCTTTGGCATTCACAAGTGTATTGTACTTCCTCCAACAGTAACAGTGTGTTTAAAAATGTTGGCAATAACATTTAACAAGTCCAAGTCGCAGACTCGAGTCCCCATCTCTGGTCTCAAGACCAACATGTCGGGATGTCCTGACACGGACCAGGAAGTAGTACATCTCCAGTCTTCATGTAAACATTCTGTTTCTGTGACGCCATCACTCAAAAGTCTTTTTGTGCTCTTCTGCTTCCGTCTTCAAATCAAACGTGCTTAAAACAGTCCTTTGACTTTCTTTAAGTTGACCTGTTTCCACCCTGGTAGACGTTCGTACTCCTCTCTCTTCATCTCCAAAGCTTCCTGCAAGGGACGTAAACACACAACTCAAATCAGCAAAAAGCACACAGCAAAGCGAAAGCAATCGTCAGCTACAAACAAATTTGATTTCCTCAAATAACAATGTACACTATATTGCCAAAAGTATTTAGCCACCTGCCTTTCCTCACATATGAACTTGAAGTGCCATCCCATGGAATTGTCCAAAATTAGGGATGTCCGATAATGGCTTTTCGCCGATATCCGACATTCCGATATTGTCCAACTCTTTAATTACAGATACCGATATCAACCGATATATGCAGTCGTGGAATTAACACATTATTATGCCCAATTTGGACAACCAGGTATGGTGAAGATAAGGTACTTTTTAAAAAAATTAGTAAAATAAGATAAATAAATTAAAAACATTTTCTTGAATAAAAAAGAAAGTACAACAATATAAAAACAGTTACATAGAAACTAGTAATGAATGAAAATGAGTAAAATTAACTGTTAAAGGTTAGTACTATTAGTGGAGCAGCAGCACACACAATCATGTGTGCTTACGGACTGTATCCCTTGCAGACTGTATTGATATATATTGATATATAATGTAGGAACCAGAATATTAATAACAGAAAGAAACAACCCTTTTGTGTGAATGAGTGTAAATGGGGGAGGGAGGTTTTTTGGGTTGGTGCACCAATTGTAAGTGTATCTTGTGTTCTTTATGTTGATTTAATTTAAAAAAAAAAAAAAAAAAAAAAAAGATACCGATAAAAAAAACGATACCGATAATTTCCGATATTACATTTTAACGCATATATCGGCCGATAATATCGGATACCAAAATGTTTTGGTATTCTGGAGCATTCCAAGTTCCTTTCACTGGAACTAAGGGGCCAAGCCCAACTCCTGAAAAACCAACCCCACACCATAATTCCTCCTCCACCAAATTTCACTCTCGGCACAATGCAGTCCGAAATGGCAACCTCCAAACCCAGACTGGTCCATGAGATTGCTAGATGGAAAAGCGTGATTCCTCAGTCCAGAGAAGGCGTCTCCACCGCTCTCGAGTCCAGTGGCAACATGCTTTACCCCACTGCATCCCACGCTTTGCATTGGACTTGGTGATGTATGGCTTATTAGATCAGGCCTGGGCAATTATTTTGACTCGGGGGCCAAAATTAGAGAAAAAAATGTGTCTGGGGGCCGGTATATCTGATTTTTAGGAACACTAATACAAAACCTCACAATAATGTCTGATTGAATGCTAAAAACGTTATGACAGACCGTTTTTTTTTACTGTATGAGCAACCTAGAATGTACAGAATGTGGCATTTACAATATTAACTATGAAGGATAAAACACTGAATATGAACGTCACACCCCCTCTCCATCCACATATTTTACAATCAAGCGAAACGTAACAAAAATGCAACAAGCACCGCGAAATATGAACACGAAGGCTCCCAGTTAAATTCCGCATTGAGTTTAAAATTTTAGTCCTGACATTCCGTGCGTTGCGTGGTGGGGGCCCTCAGTACATCACTAACTTGTTATGCCCCTACTCTTCAGGGCGCAGCCTCCAGTCTTCAGGCCAGGGTCTTCTAAAGATCCCGAAAACTCGTTTTACAACCCGTGGAGACCTGGCATTCCAGGCTATAGCTCCCAGACTCTGGAACAATTTGCACCAGTCCATCTGTGATCTTGACTGTGTTGAAAATCTCATTTGAAAACTTCTCTTTTTAGTAAAACTTTAAGTTAATGCACCTTTTAACAATCATTTTTAATCCACTTTGTATCCTTTTTATGATGTTGCCCCTGTTGTTTTAAATTGGATTGTTGTTTTACTTCACCTATGTTTTGTACAGTGCTTTGTGATTGTATCTGTGAAAAGCGCTTTATAAATAACATTTACCTACTTACTTAGTTAACAAAAAAAATCCCTGCTGTGACGTAGATTACCATACTAACTAATTCGATTACCATAATAACTAATTAGGTTACCATAGTAACTAGTATATCAAGCAAAAGCGCACATTCCAACCATTGAAATACTTTGTATAGTTCAAGACTTACGGTCATTAGAAAACATCATTGCACATCATAATGGCAGCTAAACTTTCCATCTTAAAGATCTAAAAAAATTATTTGGGAATGTCCGGCGGGCCAGATTGAAAAGCTTAACGGGCCGCATGTGGCCCCCGGGCCTTGATTTGCCCAGGTCTGGCTTAGATGCTGCTCTCTGTGTACTGTACGTGGGCTAATTGGAATGTCCCATGAAGTTTGGAGCTCTGTAGCAACTGACTTTGCAGAAGGTCTTTGCACTATGCGCTTCAGCATCCGCTAAACCCCTCTCTGTCAGTTTACGTGGCCTACCACTTGGTGGCTGAGTTGCTGTTGTTCCCAAACTCTTCACTTTTCTTATAATAATGTTGACTTTGGGATATTTAGGAGCGAGGAAATTTCATGACTGGATTTGTTGCACAGGTGGCATCCTATGACAGTTCCATGCTGGAAATCACTGAGAGCGGCCCATTCTTTCACAAATGTTTGTAGAAACAGTCTCCATGCCTAAGTGCTTGATTTTATACACCGGGCCAGGTGATTAGGACACCTGATTCTCATCATTTGGATGGGTGGCCAAATACTTTTGGCAATATAGTGTATCTCCAAAATGTGTGTTTTTATCAAAAGGAGTGTTTTCCTAGTTGTTTTTAATAACAAAATGAAATAAAAAATATTTAGGTTTATGAAATAATTGTTATCATTGTAACATTAGTTGTTAATAACAACTAATATTAAAAACTAATATAAAAATTAATCGATTTTTATAATCGATTAAAATCGATTATAAAAATAGTTGCCGATTAATTTAGTCATCGATTCGTTGGATCTATGCTATGCGCATGCGCAGAGGCTTTTAAAAAAATAATAATAAAAAAATAAAAAATTAAAATTAAAATAAAATAAAAATAAAAAACCTTTATTTGTAAACTGCAACATGTACAAACAGCTGAGAAACAATAATCAAAATAAGTATGGAGCCAGTATGCTGTTTTTTTTCAATAAAATACTGGAAAGGATAGAAATGTAGTTTGTCTCTTTTATCCGATTATTAATCGACTGTTGGAATGATGAGTTATGAAGAAAAGACTGGACTACAGTGCGTACATGAATAATATGAATAAAAAAAACACCGGGCCAAGTGATTAGGACACCTGATTCTCATCATTTGGATGGGTGGCCAAATACTTTTGGCAATATAGTGTATCTCCAAAATGTGTGTTTTTATCAAAAGGAGTGTTTTCTTAGTTGTTTTTAATAACAAAATTAAATAAAAAATATTTAAGTTTATGAAATAATTGTTAGCATTGTAACATTAGTTGTTATTAGGGCTGCAACAACTAATCGATTAAATCGATTAAAATCAATTATAAAAATAGTTGCCGATTAATTTAGCCATCGATTCGTTGGATCTATGCTATGAGCATGCGCAGAGGCTTTAAAAAAAATAAAAAAATTTTTTAAATAAACCTTTATTTATAAACTATAAACTGCAACATGTACAAACAGCTGAGAAACAATAATCAAAATAAGTATGGAGCCAGTATGCTGTTTTTTTTCAATAAAATACTGGAAAGGATAGAAATGTAGCTTGTCTCTTTTATCCGATTATTAATCGATTAATCGAAGTAATAATCGACAGATTAATCGATTATCAAATTAATCGTTAGTTGCAGCCCTAGTTATATATATCAAACAGATGGAATTAGGGGTAATGTTTGTAAAACAGGGAAAATATACCCCAATACAACAAATGGTTATATTTATTGTCAGTATAAAAAGGTCAGTTACAGTATATGGTGTGTTTAAATACTGTTGGAATGATGAGTTATGAAGAAAAGACTGGACTACAGTGCGTACATGAATAATATGAATTTAAAAAAAACAACACTTTTTGTATTACAGTAGATAGTACATATGTTGATGTAATGTAATAGGGTATTGTTACACAAAGGACTCAATGGAACGGTTTCAAAAGTAACACAAGTACAAGTTGTTATTAATTTCAGTGTTTGGGAAAAAATGTGACATGCATTTAAAAATGTTTGACATATTTAGATGGAATTTTCATGCATAACTTCATAGAGTGCAGTGATGGTGAACACAAGATGCATTCAGTCATGAGAAAGGTAATAGTGAAGAAGAGTGACACAAGAGTGTAGTGCAATAGTATGAAGCAGTGATTCTCAAACTGTGGTGCGTGTACCACCATTGGTACGCAGGCTCTATATAGTGGTACGCCAAAGATATGATTTATTATATAAGTATTTTACTTTACCATTTTCAAACACAGTGTTACTGTTCAAACTATGTGTAATGTTACAGTGGCCAAAAATATTAAATATACTTGTTAAATAAAACCTCTGCCCTGTTTTTTTAATGATAACTTAGGCCTACTACACTACTCTATATCACTGTTGGTCAATATAGTGGTAATTGGAGAGCTAAGCGTTTTCTGAGGTGGTACTTATTGGGAAAAAATTTGAGAACCACTGGTATAAAGTATGTATAATCCCTGGGTGCATCTCCTCCATCATTTCGTAAATGTTATCAGGTAATCTTGCAGACGTGCACAAAAAACGCGCCCACCCTCCACCAACAACTGAAGAATCAGCGAGGAGAAAGACAATCATATCTTATCTTACCTTACCTCAATCCACCTACCACTTGGTCTGCAAAGTGAGAGTTGAAGGACGTTAGGATGGATGTTGAATGACATGACACAATGTAGAGGAATTATTGGTAACTGATTACAATACTATAATTAAGTTGAATGGCAAAGTGCAGCTGGGATAGGCTCCAGCCCCCCAAGAACCCCGAAAGGGACAAGCGGTAGGAAATGGATGGATTTTGATGATGATATGGTGTTTTTTGCCAAAAAGTAGAGATATAACACTAGTTTATACCTTTTGGTAGGGTGGTCCTGATACAACTTTTTCAATTTTGATACATTACTGATATTGGTGCGATAAGTGTGTTCTCGTCTCTTATAATGATTGTGAATGATAGGCAAAAAATAAAAAATAAAAAGTGCAGTTCCCCTTTAAGGTCATAATGCGGTCTTGATACGACTTCTCCACTACCGATACAATACCAATATTGGAGCCGTTGAGTAATGATATTGATCTAATAAGATATCAGCGCGAATCATACATACTTTTGAAAATTTTGTTGTGTGGAATGTTAGAAAATGTTTGACCAAGTGAAACTAGTCAATCAAAAATTAATGGTAGGTATGAATAACACTAACCTAGTTATTATTAAAGGCCTACTGAAATGAACGTTTTTTATTTAAACGGGGATCGCAGATCCATTCTATGTGTCATATTTGATCATTTCGCGATATTGCCATATTTTTGCTGAAAGGATTTAGTAGAGAACAACGACGATAAAGTTCGCAACTTTTGGTCGCTGATAAAAAAAAGCCTTGCCTATACCGGAAGTAGCGTGACGTCACAGGAGGAAGGGCTGCTCACATTTTCCTATTGTGTACAATGCAGCGAGAGAGATTCGGACCGAGAAAGCGACGATTACCCCATTAATTTGAGCGAGGATGAAAGATTCGTGGATGAGGAACGTGAGAGTGAAGGACTAGAATGCAGTGCAGGACGTATCTTTTTTCGCTCTGACCGTAACTTAGGTACAAGCTGGCTCATTGGATTCCACACTTTCTCCTTTTTCTGTTGTGGATCACGGATTTGTATTTTAAACCACCTCGGATACTATATCCTCTTGAAAATGAGAGTCGAGAACGCGAAATGGACATTCACAGTGACTTTTATCTCCACGACAATACATTGGAAAAACACTTTAGCTACGGAGCTAACGTGATAGCATCGGGCTCAAATGCAGATAGAAGCAAAATAAATAAACCCCTGACTGGAAGGATAGACAGAAGATCAACAATACTATTAAACCATGGACATGTAAATACACGGTTAATGCTTCCCAGCCTGTCGAAGCTTAACAATGCTGTTGCTAACTACGCCATTGAAGCTAACTTAGCAACGGGGCCTCACAGAGCTATGCTAAAAACATTAGCTCTCCACCTACGCCAGCCAGCCCTCATCTGCTCATCAACACCCGTGCTCACCTGCGTTCCAGCAATCAACGGAGCGACAAAGGACTTCACCCGATCACTGATGCGGTCGGCGGCCCGGAGACGGAGGAAGTCAAGGTGAGGTCAGCGGCTAGCGCGTCTGCTATCCATCTCAAAGTCCTCCTGGTTGTGTTGCTGTAGTCCGCCGCTAATACACCGATCCCACCAACAGCTTTCTTCTTTGCAGTCTCCATTGTTCATTAAACAAATTGCAAAAGATTCACCAACACAGATGTCCAGAATACTGTGGAATTTTGGGATGAAAACAGAGCTTTTTTGTATTGGATCCAATGGGGTCCGAATACTTCCATTCTCTCCGTGATGTCACGTGCATACATCATCATATCTAGACGTTTTCAACCGGAAGTGTCGCAGGAAATTTAAAATTGCACTTTATAAGTTAACCCGGTCGTATTGGCATGTGTTGCAATGTTAAGATTTCATCATTGATATATAAACTATCAGACTGCGTGGTCGGTAGTAGTGGCTTTCAGTAGGCCTTTAACTGTTTAGAAGTGGGGAAATAACAGAGTTTTTTTGGTGACATGAATGGTGCGGTGACTTTGTATGTGTAATTAATATGCAACTATAATCATTCGATACTTGTTTATATTGACAAATGTGCTGTTTCAGACTGCAATATTGTTCAATCAACTCATGTGTAGCTTGTGTGCTATTGTGTGCTTAGCTTTTGTGTAGCTGCTACTGCTAGTTCCTAGTAGCTTGCAGCCTACCATGTTTAACTTTTGTAAATGACTAAATAGTACAGTACAGTACAAGAAAAGACCAACCTTTTGTGCTTATTGGAAGATTGGAGTATTGATAACTGGCTGTCCAGTTTTGAACAAGTAAACAGTGCAGAACTGCTTGTATTGGAGCACTTACTGTATATCCGACATTTTAGATGCAAGCCAACATCATCCGACTTGTTTTTTTTGCTGATATTGGACTGATATCTGATATCAATTACAGATGGGGACATCCCTACCTTTTAATAGGCATTATTCTACAGAACGTCCTTGGGAACTATTAAAATAAAAGACCTGCGTGTGGTCTAGTCCAGTGCAGTTCTGTTCTAGCCCCGCCCTCAAGGTACCCTATTATCGTTCATGGGGACCCAAAAAGTGTTACTTATTTTGGTACCATTCACAACTTCACTGTACTAAATGAAACTGGTGAGTGACAAATGACCTCAAAGTCCTGGTCAGACAAGTAGATCTCCAGCCGGAGCGGGTCCACGCCCTCCGGGAGCGGCCGGGCCTGCATCTGGGCCAGAGGGAAGGTGTTCTGATTAAGACGGGCCAACACGTCTTCCACCAGGATGATCTGGTTGCACACCTCTGCCTCCTGCAGCGCACAGGAACAACACCACGACAACACAACATGAGCTCTTTTTTGGTTGGCCGACCTCATGAGAGCTCAGTTCAGCATGCGTCAAAGGCTTTCTTGCTTTTGGTTTATTCGTATCTCTCTCTAAGCAAAAACTTAATACCGCAATTGGATTGAGGCGCTCTATTTCTGCTTTGTCTAGAACAGGGGTCACCAACCTTTTTGAAACCAAGAGCTACTTCTTGGGTACTGATTAATGCGAAGGGCTACCAGTTGGATACACACTTAAATAAATTGCCAGAAATAGCCAATTTGCTCAATTTACCTTTAACTCTATGTTATTATTAATAATTAATGATATTTACACTTAATTGAACGGTTTAAAAGAGGAGAAAACACGAAAAAAATGACAATTAAATTTTGAAACATAGTTTATCTTCAATTTCGACTCTTTAAAATTCAAAATTCAACCGAAAAAAAGAAGAGAAATACTAGCTAATTCGAATCTTTTTGAAAAAATTAAAAAAATAATTTATGGAACATCATTAGTAATTTTTCCTGATTAAGATTAATTTTAGAATTTTGATGACATGTTTTAAATAGGTTAAAATCCAATCTACACTTTGTTAGAATATATAACAAATTAGACCAAGCTATATTTGTAACAAAGACAAATCATTATTTCTTCTAGATTTTACAGAACAAAATTTTTAAAAGAAATTCAAAAGACTTTGAAATAAGATTTAAATTTGATTCTACAGATTTTCTAGATTTGCCAGAATATTTTTTTTGAATTTTAATCATAATAAGTTTGAAGAAATATTTCACAAATATTCTTCGTCGAAAAAATAGAAGCTAAAATGAAGAATTAAATTAAAATGTATTTATTATTCTTTACAATAAAAAAAATAAATTTACTTGAACATTGATTTAAATTGTCAGGAAAGAAGAGGAAGGAATTTAAAAGGTAAAAAGGTATATGTGTTTAAAAATCCTAAAATCATTTTTAAGGTTGTATTTTTTCTCTAAAATTGTCTTTCTGAAAGTTATAAGAAGCAAAGTAAAAAAATTAATGAATTTATTTAAACAAGTGAAGACCAAGTCTTTAAAATATTTTCTTGGATTTTCAAATTCTATTTGAGTTTTGTCTCTCTTAGAATTTAAAAATGTCGGGCAAAGTGAGACCAGCTTGCTAGTAAATAATTAAAATGTAAAAAATAGAGGCAACTCACCGGTAAGTGCTGCTATTTGAGCTATTTTTAGAACAGGCCAGCGGGCTACTCATGTGGTCCTTACGGGGTACCTGGTGCCCGCGGGCACCGCGTTGGTGACCCCTGGTCTAGAAAATCTTAACAGCTTTAGCTGTAGGCAACCACCTGATTTAGTGGTTTTAACAGTGGTGTGCCGTCGGGCCAGCAAGGCCTTCTCTGCTTGCCTAACATAACCAGAAATCATGATCATAATTAAAGATAAAAGTAATTTTTAAATTTACTTTCCCTAAATATGTAAAAGTATTCATATTCTCTTCATTTCATATTATGCTGTTGTTTTTAGGTTATAGAGGTTTTACCCAATCAGAATTCAGCTTTATGTTGCCATGCTGTACCAAATCTGCCAGAGGCCTTTAGAATCAACAATGTGGGTGTCCGTAAACTGTAAGTGAACGGACTCAAACACTTGACAGACAGTTGCGACAGCCAATCAGATCACGAGTTGTTAGTAAGGCCTTCTAGCTGGCCTAAGGCAGATATATATTGAGATGTTATGAGCTAGGTAACATAATAACTCCATTACCCAGCATGCCACAGTAGTGAAGAGCATGCGCAGTAGCCCCGTTTAGGTCGTTGAATGTAGACATGCCGGTAGCTTGATGTTATTGATGAGCACTGTCAGAATAATTGTATCTAAGTTGTCACAAAACTTTGTGTTGAAATGAGTTCCCGGCGAGAAGACAAAAGCTGTCTTTGAACCAACCAAGAAGAAGGCTTGTAAAACTCCACTGTGTAGGATGGGAAGCAACATGAAGGTGTTCTGTTTCTTACATGTATTGTGATCAACAGAAATATATTGTTTTGACCCAAGAACTACAAAGCGGAGAGAAGGCAGGATCTGCCCAATTTCCTGACACCTCTTTTTTTAACTCTTTTACGACCTCTTTTTTGAACTCTTTTACGACCTCCTTTTTGAACCGACCTTTTCTTTTGAACTGTTTTGTAATCAAAGGCGATGGCTGTTTACGACCCCGTCCCTTTCGAAACAGCTGTTGCCATGTAATCAGGGAAAGTCCAAATAAAAGAGGAGGCGTACAATCTTTTGGCAGAGCGTAATGACACTGTACAAGGGTACAGATGTACACGTTTCTCCTCATTGAGCCAAATTGAATTCTGTCTGTTTGCTTCTTTGCTTCTTGTCCTGTTTAATAGATGTCATCAGTGTTTGAACCTGACAAGCGCGCTGTGGAGTAAACTTTAAGAACTCAGCCAAAATGCCTTGTCTGCATCTTTTATGATAAGACAAGACACATAAATTTGCAAGGCCATTTTCAAGAAGGATATTTAAAGAGAAACTACATCTTGTGAGACCATGTCGGCCAACCCCGGAAGCTAGCTCAGAATGTGTGTTCAGATATTTTATTTCTTTATTTTTTTACATATAATCTGTTTTTTGCAATTTTAATTTTGACAGTACAACATAAGATATGTTTCAATTACTGATGCAGGTTTATTGATTTATAAATGCCCAAGAAAATAACCCGTTTTGTACAATGCCCAGTAGGGCGTAAATGTGTTCCTGTATAGTATTTCTCCAGCAATGGTCATGTGGAGACATAAATGATGGGGTTTTGAGAGGTAACCATTGAAGTCAGACATCACTGAAGACCTAGGTGGGAAACGCACGTCCCGCCACTGGGTTTTAAAGATTCCACAAAATGGAAGTACCGGTAACTTTTTGAAGAATTATGTGGTGCAGTATTCACCGGATTTATCTAGATCTGCACGCGCTTTAAAATGTCGCTACTGAGCTGTTGGTGTGAAAGTCATGTGTGTTACACTTGTCGTACTGTTGTTTACATTTACTTTATCAGCGCTATTAATGCTGACTAAGCAATATGCTTCTTACTACTATTACAACAACGGTTGTGTTGCTGCTGCGTTAACAATACACTTGTTCATAAATGACCATGTGGTCATGCAGAGCTACATTTTTCTTTCCATTTTATCATGCACGCCAAATAATTTTAGGCCTAAACATGAACTTGTTTTATGTATGAGTTTTCAGATGTACTGCAGGAAATAAAAGCCTCTCTCTGATTAACACTCTGGCTTTAATGGCAGCATTCACGGGAGTGCGGAAAATTGCTGCGTGTACGTTTTTTTTAAAGACAAAATCGTCTTTGAAAAACAAAGTCAGATAGCCAGATAAGGGCCTAAACTACTAAGATCCAAATAACAAGGTAGATAGTGTGTGCAAATTATAACATTGCATGTACAAATAGTGGGCATCTTGCATGTGGTAAGACTGCATGTGTAATTGATAACAAGTGCAAAAGTGGTGCAGATCGTCCTACTTAAATGCGCTTTTTGCATGTGTATATCGGCTGTCACTATGGAGACACTCGTGTCCCTTCACATTTATGGCATCATAATGTCCAACCTGTGACGTTTTGTCATGTTGTTGGCATGTAGCACACAACTATAATCTTGCCACCTTGACTGGGTTGTATTGAAGTGTGATCTGAACCACAGAAACTACTTTTAGCATGCTGCAGTGTTTTGATGGTGCGTCCGGATCATTTCAAAATGCATAGTGAAAGAAGATTTTTCTTATAGCAGATATATCATAATATGTCTGCTATATGAAAAATGAAACACCATTGCAAAAAACGCCAGCAGACACCACAATGAATCAATTGAATTTGTTTTAACCTCTTAAGGCCCAAGCTGTTTGTTTACATGCTTTTTTTTTAATTGCTCTTTGCTATTTGGGCTTATTGGACCCTAATTAGAATAAAAACTAAGAATCATCTTTTGATATGATGTACTTAGTCCATAAGTACACAAACGTGTACTTCATGTGTAGTGACATGCTAATTTTTATTTTTACACTTTTTTTCCCCCAAATTCCATTGTATGTTATACTCTTCTGACACCACCAGATGGCAGTATAAGTGTCCACCAATTCAGTAGTGTACACAATTTTGGAAATAAGAGCTAAAAGGTGCTGTCCACGCATGTGGCCACTAAGGCCTTTAGAGTTAATCAGCCTTGGAAGTCATCCAGCAGTTATGAAATTATAAAATTATATTTCAAAATAGACATTAAGTATTATTCTTTACTTCTGATAGTCTAAATATGTTGACACACACATGTAAGATTCTCTGTCCGTTGTTTTTGCAGCGCGATGGCCTCCTTTCTCACAGACAATCGCGCGTAACTGTACCAGTTTACCCACATTTCTCAGACGTGCTACATATACTGTTGGCACAAAACAGTGTCCGCAGAACAGTTTTAGTCTTGATTAATCACATTGCGGGTGAAAAATAATTGTATTTGTATCTCCTCCTCCCAGTTTGTTAAAAAGTTAAAGTTAAAGTACCAATGATTGTCACACACACACTAGGTGTGGCGAAATTATTCTCTGCATTTGATCCATCACCCTTGATCACCCCCTGGGAGGTGAGGGGAGCAGTGGGCAGCAGCGGTGGCTGCACCCGGGAATCATTTTTTGGGTGTTCTCGTAATAAGGCCTGGCCCTAACCAATCTGGTGCCCTAGGCAAGATTTTAGGTGGCGCCCCCCCACATCGGC
The DNA here is from genome assembly GCF_033978785.1 of Entelurus aequoreus. Lineage (NCBI taxonomy): Eukaryota > Metazoa > Chordata > Actinopteri > Syngnathiformes > Syngnathidae > Entelurus > Entelurus aequoreus. The sequence continues at coordinate 49,033,241 of NC_084746.1, read as the reverse complement.
AGTGAAGTGTATATACTCACAAGAAACCGAATAGCTTTGTCTTTGACCTTTTTTTTTACTTAAAGAAAGCAAATTAACATATTATATGAGTATGTTATGTTATGATTATCTTTAACCGAATCACAGCAGTGCTCAAATTAAAAAACAGCATTCCCTCTCATGTGATATTGCTTAATTAACATTAATGATGTGCACTTTAACAACTAGGCTTACAACTATATCTAATGTATAAAGGGGTGGAAAAGTGACTATTACCTGCAGGGCAAACATTAGCTAACCAGAAGGCAATAACAATGTAAACAGAAAACACCTGCTTAAAAGATCTAATAGAAATGTCCCTGAGGAATGTAAGGTGGGAGTACTGTAATTACCTAACGTTACATTATTATTTTCCATAACAATTTAGCCCCCTCCACAATATTAACCCGACGTTAAAACAGAACTAGCTATTTATTGATTAGCAATTGCCGAATCATGTAACATTAGCTTAATGCTAAAAAGCCAGGTTACTATCACATTCTGTAACAGACAAATAATTTCATGTAGGCTAACGTTACCTCCCTGCTACCTCTGTCTTTTTCTCGTTTCTCCTCCTCTTCTTTTCTCTTTTTTCTTCCCTGGGCACCTGACAGTTTTGGCCGTTTTGACATCTTGTGTTGATTTTTTGATGCGGTGACGTCCATAAAGAGTCATGATACGGGAAGGGAGGGGGCGGGGCGCACAGTGCGGGGGGCATAATGTTGTAACAAATAATATTTCTATTAAATAGGCTTTCTTTGCATTTTAATTAACGTGGGATTATTTTTTGTATTTAGAAATAACAGTACCAACTTTTTTTTTTTCTCTCCAACATTTGTGGCACTGGCGTGGTGCCCCCTGATGGACGGCGCCCTTAGCATTTGCCTATACGGCCTATGCCACGGGCCGGCCCTGCTCGTAATCATCATATATTCTGCTCCCTATTTTTCTAATTTAAGAGATGCAATCCTCTGCGCACAAGCTTGGTAGATCAGTTTTGCGTGCGCTATTAGGTTTGCACATCCTTTAATACACGCACATCTTTAGTAGATCAGGCCCTTCGATTACTACTGACCCTCTCAGTGATCTCGGCGACATCCTCCCGGTGCTCCCAACTGGGGAACATGTTGGTAAAGGTGAGCGGCTCGAGTCCGGCGTGGATCAGGTAGGACTTCTGAGGCTTCTTGTCGCTCTTCTCTGTGAGAAACAGAACTTTGGAACAATCCCAATCAGCAGACAGACGGTTGAGTGCGGAATACCTTCGCAGTACTGCAGCACTGTCTCCATAGCACACTTCCTGTCCGCATCCCAGCGCATACGAGCAGAACCGGGAGTCTCACTGTCCTGAGGCCACCAGCCCTGCCACAGGTAGACTTCATGGAAGTTGTCCACCAGGAACAACGCTGTGGACCACACAGTACAGACTCTTCAGCCCAACGTCTCCATGAGCAGGAGAACCTCCAGGAAGGGTTTGTCTGTGTTCCAGCCTCACCTGGTTGTGCTGCATTGTACAGCTCTTCTTGCAGGAAGGGCAGAGAGCTGACGAGGTCCGGAGCACTGGACGAGTGGAAGAACTCTGTGGCCACAAACTCTCCTGATGTGCTGCTCAGCTGGAAGAGCCTTGGAGTGAAGTTAAACTTGCCTGGATCTGAAAAAGGAAAAGCAAACACGGTTACTTTTTCCTCTGGAAGTAGAAACTATACAGACTAAAGTATTCAGACACACTTCTTCTTTTATCAAGTAGATGGGCTACTATCGTATGTGGGCTCTGTACCGAGGATGTCGTTGTGGCTTGTGCAGCCCTTTGAGACACTTGTGATTTAGGGCTATATAAATAAACATTGATTGATTGATTGAAGTAGACGCGAGCGTATTTCGCCACCTTCATACTGCCCGAGGATCGAACAAAGGTTGACTGATTGAGAGTTAAGAGTGCTTGCCGCTGGGTTCAAAAACTGTCAGATTGTTGTGCAGCGTGACTCTTAAAGGACCCCTCTAAAGCTGATAACATTGCCACTTTTTTCCTAGTTGTGGACCTAAAAATGATGTCGACAGGTAAAAATCCCCCCCCCCCCCCCCCCCCAAAGACACACATTAGTGAAGCTCAGGTTAGTGGGAAACTGCCTGTCCTGACGGAAATTTGCAGTTGGATACACGATGGACCCGTGGGAGAAGTGAAGGGTCGTGTGCTTGGCAATGTTGTTTTTAATTTGATCTAGGGGCCTGATTTTACCAGCAGAGTATGATTCTTTCTGTTGATGACTTTGAAGATATGTGTCGATTTGGAACTATAATAACAGGTCACCTGCTGATTGGATTGAGCATTGCTTTGGTCAATTGACACACTCGGAAGACAATGGCAGCCATTCAAAGAGCCCAGATTGATGGGATGGGCAGAGCTGTTGACACTCAGACTGTGGCATTTTCTGAACTGAATGGCAAACTTGATAACATCTCAGAGGAGCTTTCCGCTCTGCAAGACAACATTATGATCAATTTGAGAGCCAGAACAGACAACTAGAGTAGATAAGTCTATTAGAATGCATCTGCTCACCCTAATCAAGACAATCTTTATCTACAATTCCCTCTGCACTTGCCTTGGCATGGTCATGTTGCACATTCGCCGGTGGGATCATAGCAGTGAAAGACTCTCTGAAATCCCTTCCCCTCTTCCTACAAGAACATCTGGGATGTCGACTTAGTTTGATGCCGAATGGAGCGACTTCCAGGCTAATGAACATATATGCATCCATGGATTACGATGCATATACACACACATATACCCCACCCAGCATCGTGGCCTTTGTCGCGTCGCCTGTGCGATATGCCAAACAACAAAGCAGCACCACCTGTTGGGGCCAGAAGTTCCCCCCAATCCCTGTTGCAAGTCTCAAGTTTTCTATGCCGTAACACGTGCTCATATGTGCTTATGTTTGCTCAGGTTTTTTTTTTCTAGTGCCAATCTGTTTGGGATTAAGTAATTTACAAACACGTGTGTGTGTGATGCGTCAGTGCAGTAGCACTGCGTAGAAGTGCTTGTAGTTGCCGCATGTTGCATTTTGCATGTTGCATGCTGCTTCTGCCTGCTACTGTCTGCGTTCAGCTACTGCCACCGGCTAGCCCTCCTTACGGGGGGTGAAAAGAGGAGCCGAGCGCATAAACCTCCTCTTGCCAGTACACAGCCTCTCCACCAGCAAGACTCCTACAGTGCCTCCTCGCGGCCACACACGGAAACTGGGACCTTGCGGTCTCAGGCTAAACTGTAGGGGATCTCGGAGCAGCAGTGGGCCCCAGAGGTGAGGTGTGCAGGCCCACCGGTGTGTGGACACGCCCTGGCATCCGCCAACCACTGCCCCACCTATGGGTCAAATAGTCGTCATCCCCCTTCGCCCCCACCCACTGCCTTGTGGTACCTTTGGGAGAAGGAAAGGCTATGGGAGTAAACCCAGACAGAAAATCAGGAGTGGAGCCCCTGAGGCGGCTGGGTGTCATTGCTGACCCCCTGCCGGCAGCTCCTGCAGCCAACCCGATGCCAGATGTTTTGCCTTGCTTTCCTCTGGGCCACATCGTCACGGCCGAGAGGGGGATCTTGATGACTGGGCAACCCAGGATCTCCATACTTTCTGCCCAGGCATGCGCCACAGAGAGGTCACTAAAGCCTACCCTCCAAAGCATGGGTGACAAACTCTGGCCCGCGGGCCAAATTTGCAGCACATATCTTGTGACTGGGCCTGCAGGTTGTTAGAATGGATGAAAAGCGGACGTGACGACAGCTCGTAGTCGACGTTAAAGGCCTTGAAGGCACGCCCCGAAGACTGTGGTCCGGGGGGACTACGAGATATAATGACTGATGAACACCTTCGTTGGATAATGAAGGTTGCCTCAGTTCAAAGCCTGAGCCCCGACATTAATGAACTAGCATCCAAGAAAAGATGGCAGGTTCCTGGCTTGGGCACATCAGATTAGATCAGTGTGTTGCAAACTGAGCAGTTTAAAGTCCAGAATGGTTGGTTTATTCATTGTTATCTTATTTTCAAATTTATTAGCCTGTGGAAAAAGTTAATTTTGATATTTACCTCAAAAGGCTGAAAATAGAAAAGAGGCATTTAATTTTTATTTAAATTGTATTTTATATGCCATTGATATTTTTAAATTATTATTATTATTTGAAATTCGATTTTGCATGTCACTATAAAGTTATATAAGCCTTGCTTGTTCAGTATTCAATGCAAAACTTGTTTGGGTCCCTACTAAAAGGTTAATTTTTTCAACCTTGGCCCGCGGCTTTGTTCAGTTTTAAATTTTGGCCCACTCTGTATTTGAGTTTGACACCCCTGATCTAAAGGGAGGAAACAATGAAATATGAAATATATATATATGAAATATGACTTACTTCACCAATTATTATTATTAAATTCTTACTATTATTTATTTTTATTGTGATTACTTATGGAGTTCATTGTGAATAAATTGTGAACAGGAAGTGAACAAAAAGTTTTAGCAACTGTTATGTAAAGAAAAGCTCTGCTTCTTCCTTCTTCCTACTCCTTTTCGAACATGTTGAAAAGAGAAACTGGAAATTGTGATGTATCATGTTGTATGCTTGCATGTTCGAAATAAACTCAAACTCAAACAACACGGAAGCTGGCAGTCTTAAGTTCGACCCGATTAGCGCCAGCTACGACGGTGGGAGGAAGAACTCCCCCAGGCGCAACCCATCGTCACTACTGACGGATGGATGCCTATAATAATAAGTAAATACCTTTTTTCTCTACCTCTTTCTTCTTGTTTTTCCTTTTCCTATACAGTATTTTTTGTGGCAACCTATAAGCCTCCTGGTCCTGTCATTTTTATGTTTCTGTTTCTTGGACGGGTCGGCTATAAACAAGTTTTGTTGTACTTTTTTGGATGCAATGACAAACGAAACATTGTGTATCCTTTAAGTCGTAGACGACCGCAACGTATACAACTGGATATCGTTCCCAGTCAATCTCAAGACCCTTTGCTGGTCCCAGTGCACAAAAGCACGCTTGGATGAGTTTGATGCGGAGGTTGACCTGTTTTACCTTGCAGCATGCAGTCGTAGGCCTTCCTGTCCTTGCGGCCCAACGCCTCCCAGAAGCCTGGAGGTTCCACGCCCTCATCGCACTCATGGATGCTGACATTGCAGCTGCTGTGAAGACCAGCTTCCAGAGGACACCTGAGCAGGACACAAGTTCACTACTTTGCATCAAAAGACATACTTTTCTTTTCCTATTAGTCTTTTAAAGGCCCCCAATAACGCAGAGGTGACATTTGAATTTTGTTTTAACTGTAATACGTATCACTACAGCAAAACATGAGAACAATGTATCCTCTCCCTCACTTGTTTATTCCATTTTTAAAAGACAACGCTCGCCTTTAAATATGTAACTTTTAATGGACAAATTTGTAAAAAGCAGGCTTCATTAAAAACCTTGAAATAAAGCCCGGGGCTCTGCTACTTATCGGTCCATCAACTACAAACAAGGAAGCTGTAAGTTTGGTCATTTAACATTTAACTTGTTTTCAGCAAATATACTAACCTAACATGATGTTGCTGTTAAAATGTTAGTGTAATGTTAGCATGTAGCTCACATAGCTATGCTAGTGTTGCTAGCATTTGTATCCTCTGTTGTAATCTTTCATGTTACATTGTTGTATGTAACTTGTCCACATTTTGTTATGTTGTAGCCTTATTTCAAAATGAAATGCAATAATTTTTCCTCAAAATTTTACACACAACACCCCATAATGACAATTTTTTTTTTTTTTTTTTTGTAAATTCCCTAAAAATAAAAACTCAGAAATCCCATGTCCATAAGTATTTGCAGCCTTTGCCATGAACGTCAAAAGTGAGATCAGGGGCATCCTGTTTCAACTGATCATCCTTGAGATGTTCCTACAGCTTAACTGGAGTCCACCTGTGGTAAATTTAGTTGGTTGGACATGATTCGGAAAGGCACACACCTGCCTATAAAATATCTGCTGCCTTGAAGGGCCCGATGAGCACAGTGGCCTTTATAATCCGTAAATGGAAGACATTTGAGACCACCAGGACTCTTCCTAGAGTTGGCCGACCATCTAAACTCAACGATTTGGGGAGAAGGGCCCTAGTCAGGAAGGTGACCAAGGTCACTAAGTCAGATCTACAACATTCCTCAGTGGAGAGAAGAGAACCTTCCAGAACAGGGTTGGGCAATTAATTTTTACCGGGGCCCGCATGAGCCACCCGAGCACTGCTGGAGGGCCACATCGACAATATTTAAATTCAATTTTGCTCAATATTATTTTTGACGTATACCATAAGATAAATAATAATAATTAATAATAATAATAATACTTTCATTTAACCTAACTTAACTTTATACCAAAAGCACTGCTTTGGAAATCATTTGTACCCCTTTCAGAGATCACATTTACTTCCCCTTAAACATCCTCATGTTGCACAATGAAATGTAAGCATAAGATGAAGTGTGCATTCCTGTAACTTTCTCTAGTAACAGCATTCCATGATTAATATAAATAAATTAACATTAATAATAAACGCACGACATAGATGTTTTTTTAACTTTATTTTGTAATTTGTGATTGCCGCTGTTCACATTCACTCACAATCACGAACGCGCATACATCCCCAAGGAAGTAATACAAATAACGCTTTTCAAAACAAAAGCAGCACCGTTGTATTGCACACTCGAGATAGATACTTTTTTAAATTTATTTATGATTGGCCTCACGCGGGCCGGATAGGGACGCACAAAGGGCCGGATGTGGCCCGCGGGCCGCAGAATGCCCAGGTCTGTTCCAGAAGGACAAGCATCTCTACAGCAATCCACCAATCAGGCCTGTGTGGTTTAGTGGCCAAAGGGAAGCCATTCCTTCGTAAAAGTTTGCCAAAATGCACCTGAAAGACTGTCAGACCATGAGAGACAAAATTATTTGGTTTGATGAGACAAAGATTGACGTGTTTGCCGTGAAGGCCAGGTGTCATGTTTGGAGGAAACCAGGCACCGCTCATCACCAGGCCAATACCATCCCTACAGTGAAGCATGGTGGTGGCAGCATCATGCTGTGGGGATGTTTTTAAGCGGCAGGAACTGGGACACTTATCAGGATAGAGGGAAAGATGAATACATTCATTTTTCACAGACATCCTGGATGAAAATATGCTCCAGAGTGCTATTAAACTCAGACCGGGACTACGGCTCATCTTTCAGCAGAACAACGATCTTAAGCACACAGCCAAAATATCAAAGGAATGGCTTCAGGAAAACTCTGTACATGCTCTTAAGTGGCAAAGCCAGAGCCCAGACTTGAATCCAATTGAACATCTCTGGAGAGATCTGAAAATACTTTTTGTAATTGCTGCCAAAGGTGCATCAACAAAGTATTGAGCAGAGACTGTTAATACGCATGTACAAGTGCTTTCTTAGTTTTGTTTTTTTCCCCCCCAAAAAACCCTTTTACATTATGGGGTATTGTTTGTAGAAATTTGAGGACAACATTTTCTTTTTGGAATAAAGCTGTAACGCAACAAAACGTGGAAAAAAGTAAAGCACTGTGAATACTTTCCGGATGCACTGTATTTGTAAAAAGTGGATACATTTCACAATAGTGCTTCTTGGAGACAAACACAGCTCATTAGCATTAAAGCTACAAACACACAAAAAGTCATGCTCCCAGTAGGGCAGGGGTCACCAACCTTTTTGAAACTAAGAGCTACTTCTTGGGTACTGATTAATGCGAAGGGCTACCAGTTTGATACACACTTAAATAAATTGCCAGAAATAGCCAATTTGCTCAATTTACCTTTAACTCTATGTTATTATTAATAATTAATGATATTTACACTTAATTGAATGGTTTAAAAGAGGAGAAAACACAAAAAAAATGACAATTACATTTTGAAACATAGTCTATCTTCAATTTCGACTCTTTAGAATTCAAAATTCAACCGAAAAAAAGAGAAAAACTAGCTAATTCGAATCTTTTTGAAAAAATAAAAAAAAAAAATTTATGGAACATCATTAGTAATTTTTCCTGATTAAGATTAATTTTAGAATTTTGATGACATGTTTTAAATAGGTTAAAATCCAATCGGCACTTTGTTAGAATATATAACAAATTGGACCAAGCTATATTTCTAACAAAGACAAATCATTATTTCTTCTAGATTTTCCAGAACAAAATTTTTTCAAAGAAATTCAAAAGACTTTGAAATAAGATTTAAATTTGATTCTACAGATTTTCTAGATTTGCCACAATAATTTTTTTTGAATTTTAATCACAATAAGTTTGAAGAAATATTTCACAAATATTCTTCGTCGTAAAAACAGAAGCTAAAATGAAGAATTAAATTAAAATGTATTTATTATTCTTTACAATAAAAATTTTTTTTACTTGAACATTGGTTTAAATTGTCAGGAAAGAAGAGGAAGGAATTTAAAAGGTAAAAAGGTATATGTGTTTAAAAATCCTAAAATAATTTTTAAGGTTGGATTTTTTCTCTAAAATTGTCTTTCTGAAAGTTATAAGAAGCAAAGTAAAAAATAATGAATTTATTTAAACAAGTGAAGACCAAGTCTTTAAAATATTTTCTTGGATTTTCAAATTCTATTTGAGTTTTGTCTCTCTTAGAATTAAAAATGTCGAGCAAAGTGAGACCAGCCTGCTAGTAAATAAATAAAATTAAAAAAAATAGAGGCAGCTCACTGGTAAGTGCTGCTATTTGAGCTATTTTTAGAACAGGCCAGCGGGCTACTCATCTGGTCCTTACGGGCTACCTGGTGCCCGCGGGCACCGCGTTGGTGACCCCTGCAGTAGGGCATACTAAAAAAATACTTCTGAACTGTCTAAACTCCAGTGTCAACACACAATACAAATTATGGTTGGACCTCTTCCTAGATGTACTTTGATGTTAAAAAAATATCAAAATATTATACAAAACCGTTATTTAAGGGTCTCATTATATAAAAAACAACAAAAAAACAACGCACTGTTCTTTGATCCTCAGGGCCGCCGTGTTGCCCACGCTGCGGGTGTGCGGCTGTGTCTTACAGCCGTGCCACAGGTAGATGACGGCCTTGTTGACGCTGAGCAGGATCATGGAGGCTCGCGAGCGCAGGCTGCTGCAGTGACACGCCACCTCCAAAAGGTAGCCCTCTGCTGCCATCTCGCCCCGCACGCAGTACAGACGCCACTCACCTAAGGAGGTAAACAAGTGTGACCGTCACAAATAAATTCATTAAAGACTGTTAAAGGAAACATCTGTTTACTTTGGATGTTCTCCTCCTCCTCTTCCCGCTTGCCGGCGTGGACGATCATGCCGCCGTTAAAGCACTGCAGGAAACATGGAGGCTCTTTTCCCTGCTGCACTTGGACCTTGTAAACGCACAAAAACACAATTTAACACTATTGGTTGGTGGCTACCAGCAACAAAGTATCAGTGAAATACGTGCCTCAGTTTTTCATTTATTTTCAGTTGGTATGTTATATTTAATGCAGAGCAGTAATACATTTGTGCCAAGTCCTTATACCCTTTACGGGTACGATGATGTCAGACTCTATTTTGTCATTTTTAACAGCTTAGTGGGTGTGGCTAGCTATTGCCACAATTTTCATTGGCTTGTGGAGCAGTTGTGATTGAGTCCTATGAACTCTGTCTATCAACAAGTCAGCTATGTAAAACTGCAGAGTACTGTAAATTCCGGACAATGAACCGCTATTTTTTCCCCCCACGCTTTATACCCTGTGGCTTATAAAAACGGTGCGGCTAATTTATGGATTTTTCTTCGCTGACAGCCATAATGCAAATAGTTAAAATGGTACTGTATGGCGCCATTTTCAGGCGCCCTTCTGTTTAGAGCTTTTAACCCGAAGTACACATGCCGTGCCCATCCTCTAGTTGTCCATAGCGTTTTTACTCATATGGATTCTTCATTCATCACTCCAAGCAATGTTTGTAAGTTTTAAAATATAACTTAAAAAATGTTTACTTACTAAACCATCCCATGTGTGATGTATGCAGAAGTGTTTTCATGCATATGTGTACGGGTTATGGTAATGTAATGAATCTAGCGTTGTTAGCATTAGCTAATTTGCTAACACGTTTACAAGTGCCTGTGTTAGTATTATTACCTTACAATGGCATTCTTTTTGTACTGTCTCAGTGTCGTAAATTCACCAAAACTTCACCGTGGAGTTATTGAGTCTGTTTAGCTGGTTGGAGAGCTAGCTTCCGCAGATAGCTGCTTTTTTTTATCAGCGGTTTTACCGCTGTGTTACAGACACTGTTTGGAAACAATTAAGTTAAATAAATAAAAAATTACTATCTATGTAAATAACTCATATTTGCAGTCATATAGTCTGGTGTGGCTAATATATGGAAAAATATATTTTTTTCCTACAATTTTGTGGGTGCAGCTTATTGTCTGCGTTCTGCTTCATGTTTAATACCTGGGCCCCTCTCTCTTCGTCCAGCTCCACCGTCATCAACGCCGACGTTCCTTTTTCACTAATGGTAGAATATCGGCCTTGCCAGAAGAAATAACAACACTGCTCCCTGCCAGGTCCTGTGCTCCTCACCTCTGGGTTGTGTCTACGTCCCACTGGGCCGCAAAAAAACTCCAATGAATCAACATTCGGTTAAAAAAACACGACAAAGGGTCAGAAGTGCAACTCACCTGACGTGCTGATCATGTACTTCCACTTGACCACGTATGCGTCCCCCTCGTGGAACTGTCCGATGCTCTGGCGTGGTATGCGGCTGTAGTCAAACTCTAGGATGTGCCACACGTCCACGGAAACGGTGCTTATCTCCTGAGTCCTCATGCGGTCCTCCGTTTCCACTGACCCATGTCCACGGCCGACGTTGACGCCGTCCAGGATGGTGGCGACGGACGACTGGAGGAGCGGCAGCATCAAGTTGGTGTCGTACGGCCGGCACCCTCGCGCTGTGGCTTTCTGGGAAAAAGACATAAACAAACCTTGACTAACCCTTTACCCCTGCTTTTATGCACTTACAATCTTTGATGCCAACCTGCTGTTCCGGTACCAGCTCGCTGCCTTCCGTTGGCGACGGAGGTTTCACTTCGGTCCAGTCCAAAAACTTCTCTTTGAACAAAACGGTCTCGTTGTGCTCTGTCAGCCTGCCGAATATGGCCCAGTCGGGTCGGCCTTGGCCTTTCCTGAGGAGGGATGTTTACAAAGATGAGGAAGACTCTTGCCTCTAACCTGTTTGAGACACTCCAGCTCTGGTTTAAAGAATATTCTCAATTAACCAGATCATTGTATTCTCAGCGTATTGAATCGATCACAACTGGACTGTTCATTCTAAGAAAATCTTTTTTTTCTCATTCAAGTTCCTGGGGGTGAAGATAACTGACAATCTGACCTGGTCCCTCTTATAAAAAGAGCTCAGCAGCTCATGCACTTTTTACGTCGGATGAAAAGAGCACAGCTCCCTACCCCCATTCTCACCACATTCTACAGAGGCACTATAGAGAGCCTACTGACCAACTGCATCTCTGTCTGGACTGGAAGTCTCTGCAGAGAGTGGTGAGGACGGCGGAAAGATCATCAGGACTCTTCTTCCTATCCGGGAAATCGCAAAAAGCCACAGCCTGACCAGGGCTCAGAAAATCTGCAGAGACTCCTCCCACCCCCACCAAGGACTGTTCTCACTGCTGGACTCTAGAAGGAGGTTCCGCAGCCTCCGTAGCAGAACCTCCAGGTTCTGTAACAGCTTCTTCCCTCAGGCCATAAGACTGTTGAACGCATTATAATAACCACCTCAATTCCCCCAAAAAACTGATTAACTCGCTGGAATATAAAGACAATATAACATACATCCATAAACGTGGATGTATATGCAAAAGTGCAATATATTTATCTGGCCCAAAAATACCTGGGTAATTGGTATCCTTCTAACAATCTTCCTTCCCTTAGACTGAGATCACACTGCTATATTGTATCAAGCTGTTAAAGAACACATGGAAAAGCAGTCGTTCCACAATTTAGGTTTTGGATAGCTTAGTTTTATTAGGTGGATTAACTGGACCTCTACTCATGGTACAGAGCCAGATTTTTAGATGTCGAATGCCATTGTCTAAAGTAGTTGGGAATTAGTAGGAATTATTTATTTTCAGTTCTTCAAAGGCTAATTTGAGATGATGATGTGTATGATTTGAATGCATAGATCAGGGGCCGTACTTATCAAGCTTCTTAGAATTACTCCTAAGAAGTCTGCTAAGAGTTGACTTAAGAGTAAATAAATTCTTCGCTGAAAGCTGCACTTAAAAGTTAGTTATCAAGCGTCTTACTCACACTTTCAGCGAAGTGTAGGACTGAATCTTAAGTGTCACACTCAGAGCTGAATTACGACATTACTATGTGCCGTAAACGGAATTTTAGGTGACGTCATTTCTGTGTCCATAGAAATGACCAATCACGGAAGGGAATCCGTTGTCTAAGAATAAAGAAATATCTTGGAAATATTTAAGTGGACAATGGGAGTGTATATTTTGACAATAAACTACAAAATAATACAAAACAAACTAGTCCCCGCCGGCACTCACGCTACCGCTCCCTCTCTTCTCTCGCCCACACACTCACTGACGTCACTCACCTCACGGCCACACACATACGCTACTGTCATAACATTTTCTTTCCAATTCATTAATTAGGCAACTAATTTGAAACTGGTGTGGGTGGCTCTATATATACTAGCCCACTGCAGACACATGCAGAAATCAACAAGGAATCGAAAAGTATTAAATCTGTGACAAAAATAATATCCGCTCTGTCTAAACGATACCGTTTGATCAGCTGCTCGTCATCAAAAAAAACAAAACATTGTTCCGTTCCCTGAACGTTCGCGCACGTCTCTCTCGCCTCAGTGCCATCCCCTGCTGGCAACTCCTAACCACTTAAGACACCTCTGAAGGTCTCTTAAATATCGTGGAGAGTAGGAGTGATTCTTAGACTTAAGAACGTTGATAAAAAGCTTTTATTCTTAAGTTTGAGAGTAGGACTAAATTTCGCAAATTCTCAGGACTTAAGTGTAAAATGGCACTCTAAGAAGCTTGATAAGTACGGCCCCAGTGCTCATAGTACAATGAATTGATTAACGTAGACCCCGACTTAAACAAGTTGAAAAACTTATTCGGGTGTTACCATTTAGTGGTCAATTGTACGGAATATGTACTGTACTGTGCAATCTACTAATGAAAGTTTCAATCAATCAATCAAGTATCACAGTAATAAGTAATTTTATTTCTATAGTCATTTAATTTCTATATTGTTTACACATTGGGGAGTTCTGAGACCGAGCCTGCCATACTTTCTGGGTAGACATGCGTTGATCGATCACCACAACTCGGTATAGTCTATTTTTGTGAAAAAGTACATTAGACTTAGACTTAGACAAACTTTAATGATCCACAAGGGAAATTGTTCAACACAGTAGCTCAGTTACAATGATGGAAAGTGTAAGGATGGAGATGATCCGCCAATGCCAATTAATAGCAATCCCCTCTCTCATTTTGTTTTTGGTCACCTACATGTACAAAGACGACGAGCCGCTCCCCAAAGTTATACATCGTCACCTACATTGCGGCAAAAAAAGTACATTTCTTACAAGTATCATTACTACTGGAGGACGAGGCAAACATTTTACACACTGGGTAAGAACAAGCAGGACCAGACAAAAGGTATGCTAATTGCCAAGATGGCCGCCAAAGTTGCCTGATACAACACAATAAATAAGTGCTTAGTAAACTTTACAAAGTGAAGATGGAAGCATCTTACAGCAGGGACATTAATAAGACCCGCCGAGTTTAAATATTGTGCCGACATTGTTAAACTGCCACTACTACTCACCAATACTACATGAAAAAAAAATACTGTTAATACATGAGGTTAGTAACGGCCAGTGTTGGGACTAACGCGTTACTTTGTAACTACTAGTTACCGACGTTATTTTCGGCGGTAACTAGTAGTCTAACGTGTAATTTTTCATATTCAGTAACTCAGTAACCGTTACTACACGATGCGTTACTGCGTTATTTTACGTTATTTTTTATGTAGTATCGGCTAGAAACAGAAGATCTGAGTGTGTTTTATTGGAGAGCCGCAGTGTCGTCCTTCTGATTCTTCCTGTCTCACAAGGAAGAGAAGAGGCGCGCTGTGTGTGGGTGTTTGTGGGGCGGGGTAGCGTGACTGTGTTTACTAACAAGACATCATGGCGGAGCCGAAGCCGAGTTTCTTAACATGGATGTATTCTCACTACTTTTCTTTCGTCGAGCACAAAGAAAAGAACATTTTAGTTAAATGTAAGTTGTGTCTTGGATCAAAGATCCTATCTACTGCCCAAAACAGCAATTCAAATCTGCTGAAACAGCTACAAAAGCAACATGCTTCGACGAAGCTAGTAAAGAGAGACACAGACTCCGATGCCACTTCACCTCCACTTAAGGATTTTAACGGAGGGACTGCTAGCCAAAAGAAGAAAAAAATAAGTAACTAAATAGTTACTTTTCACAGTAACGCATTTTTGGTGTAATTAACTGAGTTAGTAACTGAGTTCCTTTTAAATAAAGTAACTAGTAACTGTAACTAGTCACTGGTTTTCAGTAACTAACCCAACACTGGTAACGGCCGATCTCACTCATAGAGGACAGGTATAGTAATCGGCAGCATAAAACGCTGATTAGAACACCCCTAATTAAAAGAAAACCCATCTGAACCCAACATGAGATAGCACTTTGGCGACAGAGGCAAGGAAAAACTCCAAACCAGATCTTCAAGGCTTACATTCAGCCTTTTTTTTGATGGAAGGACTGGCACTGATGATCTTATAGCATATATTTTAGTTTATTCAGCAGTACTTCCATGTTGCATAGCTGTCCCCATGATTCTGGTATTTTTTTTGGCTTTTTTGTGTATTTCCCTTGCTGCACAATTTTTTTGTTTTTGCACTTCATGTAGAAAAGCGCTATACAAGTATAACCCATTATTATTCTTAGTATTATTTTACCTGCACGTCGTCTACCGCCTCCGCATCCTGGGGTCCAGACCAACAACATTCACACCAAAACGTAACAGTCACGTTCTGTACAGTACCTGGGAATGAGTGTGTTGCAGCTTCCCGGGTCCAGCGGGTTGATGTCACAGCAGGTGTAGTCAAAGGTGCCGTTCCAGAGGTGTTTGGCCAGCTGGAAGGCCACCTTCCTCTGCGCCAGCGTCACCTCTTTGCCATGCCAGACGTACACCTCACTGCCAAAGTCCAACACTAGCACCTGCGGCATATTTATTTTTAACATTGAAATAACTGATCAAATGTTTTGAAATGACAGAATCTAACATCTCACTGCACAGGAAAAATGTTTGGGTTTTGATCGATGAAGTTGCTCGCTTTTCCCCTTTTTGTTGCTAAGCAACACCTTCAAACCAGCAGGAAGAACTACAGTACTAGGTTTTGACAATAATAGTCGTGGTAGGTAGGTGGTCTCATTTAGCCAAGTAGGCCAGGCAAAACATTACAAACAACTCTCAGTGTGATACGGTACAGTTTCACAACACAATACTTAACAGTCGGACCTCTTTGGACGACAGAAGACAGCAGCGAGGCACCTTCCCCCATTCTTCATCATCAGGGACAAGTTTGTCATCCAGCAGACGAAAGATGCAGTTAGTTTCCACGATGGCATTCTCAAAATGCTCGTCCTCTTCTGGCGGACCGGCAGCTAATCACACAAAAATACTGTTAGAATAATTATGTATATATAGAGCAGGGGTCACCAACGCGGTGCCCGCGGGCACCAGGTAGCCCGTAAGGACCAGATGAGTAGCCCGCTGGCCTGGTCTAAAATTAGCTCAAATAGCAGCACTTACCAGTGAGCTGCCTCTATTTTTTGAATGTTATTTATTTACTAGCAAGCTGGTCACGCTTTGCCTGACATTTTTAATTCTAAGAGAGACAAAACTCAAATAGAATTTGAAAATCCAAGAAAATATTTGAAAGACTTGGTCTTCACTTGTTTAAATAAATTCATTATTTTTTTTTTACTTTGCTTCTTATAACTTTCAGAAAGACAATTTTAGAGAAAAAATACAACCTTAAAAATGATTTTAGGATTTTTAAACACATATACCTTTTTACCTTTTAAATTCCTTCCTCTTTCCTGACAATTTAAATCAATGTTCAAGTAAATGTATTTTTTTATTGTAAAGAATAATAAATACATTTTAATTTAATTCTTCATTTTAGCTTCTGTTTTTTCGACGCAGAATCTTTGTGAAATATTTATAGCTTGGTCCAATTTGTTATATATTCTAACAAAGTGCAGATTGGATTTTAACCTATTTAAAACATGTCATCAAAATTCTAAAATTTATCTTAATCAGGAAAAATTACTAATGATGTTCCAAAAATTATTTTTTTAATTTTTTCAAAAAGATTCAAATGAGCTAGTTTTTCTCTTCTTTTTTGCGGTTGAATTTTGAATTTTAAAGAGTCGAAATTGAAGATAAACTATGTTTCAAAATTTTATTGTCATTTTTTCGTGTTTTCTCCTCTTTTAAACCGTTCAATTAAGTGTAAATATCATTAATTATTAATAATAACATAGAGTTAAAGGTAAATTGAGCAAATTGGCTATTTCTGGCAATTTATTTAAGTGTGTATCAAACTGGTAGCCCTTCGCATTAATCAGTACCCAAGAAGTAGCTCTTGGTTTCAAAAAGGTTGGTGACCCCTGATATAGAGGCTTTGCAGCTGACGTCATCAGCCACGCCCATTAGCTTGGCGGCCATCTTGCCGGTCACAAGTTCAGTGCCGGTCAACGACTCACACACGCTTTCTTGTTAGATCTGCTGCTATTTGAGCTTGGAAATGCCGGAAACCTGCTGTGCTGTTGGATGTAGCAATAGACGAGGCGATAAACCAAATCTTAGCTTCTATAGATTCCCGGCAAACATCAAAAAACGCGATAAATGGATCGCGGCGATTTGTCGTGAACGATGGAAACCTATGATTTACACAAGGATGTGCAATGAACACTTCATATCAGGTATGTAAACAAACTATAACAGTAGGCTCTTCTGTGTGTGCTTTTTCCTTACCTTGGTCATGAGAAGAAATCGATTCTTGTTTGGAATCTGCCATATCAGCCCATCATGCACAAAACCTGCTGTAAAATACTTGTAGGCATCCAGACTCTTGTATGCCTTAAGGTCCTTTCCAGTGTACGGAGATGGTGAATCGACGAGGTAATTATAAATGTCTGGTTATGAGAGATCAGGCAGGTCGGCTGTTGCAAAATGCTCAGGTGATTTTAGCATGCTTCTCGGTAAAAGGTACGGATCCGTTGTGCCAACAAGGTTCAACTTCTCTCGGTAACGTTTCTTGGACTCTTCATCCAAATGCACAACTTCATTGGATAGCAAATCAGCCATAATTCGGATGAAATCGGTGAAAATGTGGCGCAGAAATCAAACTGAATCTGTACGAACACGTAGGAACGAGCTGACCGGTTGACCGGCAAGATGGCGGCATAACACAAAGTCACGTCACGTGACTGCAAAGCCTCTATTATCACACAACTCTTATGCTTAAGGGCCGTTGCTATAGTTATTATCAATTGTGCTGAAATTGTTTTTTTCTTTGTCCGTGCAAAACTAGCAATCCAAAAGATTGCAAGCCAGTCTCGTATCAGTGTTTGTTTCCACAATCGGCCTGCTGTATGCCAAGGCCGAACATCAAGTACCGTGACGCAGACAGAGCAGAGACAGGGCGACATCACGACTGTCAGCACTTTTGCATTTTGTATAATCATATATTGTGCCTAACTGGAGCTGTCGAGATTACCCCCTTCCCTCAGCGACAGCTTCAGTGATGTAACCAGGGACCTCCCAAATAAATGGAGGAAGCAAATGGGCTGGACTTTTAGAGCGTAGTTTTGATCTCTAACTAGAGTACAGCCCAAAACACGTCTCTCCTCAATTGAGCAAAATGTAACTCTGTCTCTGCATGATTCCTTGCTTTTCGTTTGTTTAATAGATGTCATCAGTGTTTGAACCTGACAAATACAGCATATAGTCATATCATGACTTTCAGAACTATTTTAGGTTTGTAGTAAGATCTTACATTGATAGGCTGTCTGTCCTCCTAGAATGGTCCAAAACATATGGGAATCCGGCCTCTGGGGGTGAACCGCTTCCTCAATGGTCTGCACCTTGCTGGCCCTGCAGCCGAGGTCCTTTTTTGTCTGGATGAATGTGGCCAGATCCATTGCCTACAGCAACAAAATAAAGACAAATAATGAGGTGGCGACTTGTCTAGGGCAGTGGTCCCCAACCTTTTTGAAGCCGGGGACCGGTCAACGCTTGAAAATTTGTCCCATTTTTAAAAAAAATTTGTTTCCATAAAGAAATACAATCATGTGTGCTTACGGACTGTATCCCTGCAGACTGTATTGATCTATATCAGGGGTCACCAACGCGGTGCCCGCGGGCACCAGGTAGCCCGTAAGGACCAGATGAGTAGCCCGCTGGCCTGTTCTAAAAATAGCTCAAATAGCAGCACTTACCAGTGAGCTGCCTCTATTTTTTAAATTTTATTTATTTACTAGCAATCTGGTCTCGCTTTGCCCGACATTTTTAATTCTAAGAGAGACAAAACTCAAATAGAATTTGAAAATCCAAGAAAATATTTTAAAGACTTGGTCTTCACTTGTTTTAATAAATTCATTATTTTTTTTACTTTGCTTCTTATAACTTTCAGAAAGACAAATTTAGAGAAAAAATACAACCTTAAAAATGATTTTAGGATTTTTAAACACATATACCTTTTTACCTTTTAAATTCCTTCCTCTTCTTTCCTGACAATTTAAATCAATGTTCAAGTAAATGTATTTTTTTTATTGTAAAGAATAATAAATAAATTGTAATTTAATTCTTCATTTTAGCTTCTGTTTTTTCGACGAAGAATATTTGTGAAATATTTCTTCAAACTTATTATGATTAAAATTCAAAAAAATTATTCTGGCAAATCTAGAAAATCTGTAGAATCAAATTTAAATCTTATTTCAAAGTCTTTTGAATTTATTTTAAAAATTTTGTTCTGGAAAATCTATAAGAAATAACGATTTGTCTCTGTTAGAAATATAGCTTGGTCCAATTTGTTATATATTCTAACAAAGTGTAGATTGGATTTTAACCTATTTAAAACATGTCATCAAAATTCTAAAATTAATCTTAATCAGGAAAAATTACTAATGATGTTCGATAAATTATTTTTTTAAGTTTTTGTCTTCTTTTTTTCGGTTGAATTTAGAATTTTAAAGATTCGAAATTGAAGATAAACTATGTTTCAAAATTTAATTGTCATTTTATTCGTGTTTTCTCCTCTTTTAAACCGTTCAATTAAGTGTAAATATCATTCATTATTAATAATAACAGAGTTAAAGGTAAATTGAGCAAATTGGCTATTTCTGGCAATTTATTTAAGTGTGTATCAAACTGGTAGCCCTTTGCATTAATCAGTACCCAAGAAGTAGCTCTTGGTTTCAAAAAGGTTGGTGACCCCTGATCTATATTGATATATAATGTATATAGTGTTTTTTATGTTGATTTAATTTAAAAAAAAAAAATATATATATATATATATATATATATATATATATATATATATATATATATATATATATATATATATATATATATATATATATATATATATATATATATATATATATATATATATATTTTTTTTTTTTTTTATTTCTTGCGGCCCGGTACCGATTGGTACCGGGCCGCGGACCGGTGGTTGGGGACCACTGGTCTAGGGTGTACCCCGTCTTCCGCCCCGAATGCAGCAGGGATAGGCTCCAGCACCCCCCAAAAAATATAAACAGTTATCTGTTTCATGCAGCAATAAAATAAAATAAAAAAACATAATTCAAGGTATAAAGTCTACGGGCTATAATAATCTGAAATACTCTAATACAGTAGTTCTTACTCAAATTTCCCGTGGTTGTACATGTTGTAGACATTTAGTGTAATGTTTGAGTTTGAGTTTGAGTTTATTTCAAACATGCATGCATATCAGTGGCCTCGTGGTTAGACTGTCCGCCCTGAAATTGGTAAGTTGTGAGTTCAAACCCCGGCCGAGTCACACCAAAGACTATAAAAATGGGACCCATTACCTCCCTGCTTGGCACTCAGCATCAAGGGTTGGAATTGGGGGTTAAATCACCAAAAATGATTCCCGGGCGCGGCCACCGCTGCTGCCCACTGTTCCCCTCACCTCCCAGGGGGTGATCAAGGGTGATGGGTCAAATGCAGAGAATAATTGTGCCACACCTAGTGTGTGTCTGACAATCATTGGTACTTTAACTTTTAACTTTAACATACAACATGATACTTCACAATTTCCAGTCTCTATTCAACATGTTCGAAAAGGAGTAGGAAGAAGCCGAGCTTATTTAATCCTACCCCTTTCCCTTAACATAACAGTTGCTAAAACTTTTGTTCACTCCCTGTTCTCAATTTATTCACAATATACTCCATAAGTAATCACAATAAAAATAAATAAATAATACTCGGTGAAGTAAGTTACATTTTGTATGGTGAGATGAGTAAGATTGTCTTGAAAATGAATGGACGGGTGAGATAAATTCAGAATGTTTATAATAGTTCTTCTTCTTTGTACTTTGTAAACACTTTAAGTTTGAAGAGTTTCTTGAAGTGGATTAAATTAGTTTGATTTATTTGCTTAATCCATTCTATCATTTAATTCCACATACTGATATACTGAAGCTCTTAAGTGTTGTACGTGCGTACACATGTTTTAAATTAAATGTTTCTCTAAGATTATATTTCTCCTCTTTTTTTGAGAAGAACTGTTGGATATTCTTGGGTAGCAGGTTATAGTTTGCTTTGTGTATAATTGTAGCTGTTTGCAAATTCACTATGTCGTGGAAATTCAGTATTTTTGATTCAATAAATAAGGGGTTTGCATGTTCTCTATATCCAACATTATGTATTATTCTAACTGATCTTTTATGTAACACAGTTAGTGAATGAAGTGTACTTTTGTAGTTATTTCCCCATATTTCTACACAATAACTCAGATATGGTAACACTACATGTAGTTCGTGTTTTTCCAAAACTAATAAACAGTTGAAATATGATTAATTAAAGATGAATAAAAGATGTCACCTTTGCTCTCTCAATGACATTAGAAAACTCTCCTATCCACACGAAGCAGTGCTCAGGCGTCACCAGCAGGAAACAATCCCCGCTGTTCAGTGACGAAGCTCTTGGCTCGACCAGTCGGGTCTGAACATGACGACGGCCTGCGGAGAACCATGTGCACCGCAGTGTGAATAACAATGGAGCCTTAATGCAGATCTCAGGTGAGCGCAAGGTGATGGCGAGAACCTGACCTTTGACCTGCAGCAGCATGAGCTTCTTGTATGGCACGGCGCTGTTGTTGGACACCTGCTCCGAGATGTTGACGCTGCGTAAACTCACACTGCTGAAGTTCTCCTTACTGGCCAGACCGGCCAGGGCGGCCTCTGAGAATTCTGAGGCTTTTGTCACTGGAATGGAAATAATACACAGTGAAAAACAATCTACTTAGATGACTCGATATGTCTTTAATAGCCAATACTGTGACACCTCAGTCCTGTTAGTGGCAGTGCTCCACATTACAAAGTGGCACACATGGCTAGAGATGCTCATTTTTTTAAATCCTTGGCCCATGCACAACGACTCTACATTAGAGATGTCCGATAATATCGGGCTGCCGACATTATCGGCCGATAAATGCTTTAAAATGTAATATCGGAAATTATCGGTATCAGTTTCAAAAAGTAAAATGTATGACTTTTTAAAACGCCACCGTGTACACGGACGTAGGGAGAAGTACAGAGCGCCAATAAACCTTAAAGACACTGCCTTTGCGTGCCGGCCCAATCACATAATACCTGCGGCTTTTCACACACACAAGTGAATGCAACGCATACTTGGTCAACAACCATACAGGTCACACTGAGGGTGGTGGTATAAACAACTTTAACACTGTTACAAATATGCGCCACACTGTGAACCCACACCAAACAAGAATGACAAACACATTTCGGGAGAACATCCGCACCGTAACACAACATAAACACAAAAGACCAAATACCCAGAACCCTTTGCAGCACTAACTCTTTCGGGACGCTACAATATACACCCCCCGCTACCCCCTAACAACCCCGCCCCCCCCAACCCCGCCCACCTCAAACTCCTCATGCTCTCTCAGGGAGAGCATGTCCCAAATTCCAAGCTGCCGTTTTGAGGCATGTTAAAAAAAATAATGCACTTTGTGACTTCAATAATAAATATGGCAGTGCCATGTTGGCATTTTTTTCCATAACTTGAGTTGATTTATTTTGGAAAACCTTGTTATATTGTTTAATGCATCCAGCGGGGCATCACAACAAAATTAGGCATAATAATGTGTTAAGTCCATGACTGTATATATCGGTATCGGTTGATATCGGAATCTGTAATTAAGAGTTGGACAATATCGGATATCGTCAAAAAAGCCATTATCGGACATCTCTAGTTAGCATGCCTATTAGCTGATTTAATTTCACATGGAATATCAGAATATCGGATATCGGCAAAAAAGCCATTATCGGACATCTCTACATATAATTATTTTTTGCGTAACCCTGCTAACTAACTAACTTAGAAACAAACTAACTAGTAAAGTAACAAGTAACTTGCTAACTAACTAACCAATCAATCGACCAAACAACTAACTATCTAACTAATTAAGGAGCAAACAAACTAACTAGCAAATGAACAATGAATGAACAATCAACTAACTAACACACAAAGTACCCGTGGAGGGAGATGTGGCCAGCGCTGCCTGCAGTAGCAAAGGTCACTGCCTCTGTCCATGGTGCTGAGGACAGAGCACCATCAGACG
Organism: Entelurus aequoreus; assembly: GCF_033978785.1. Lineage (NCBI taxonomy): Eukaryota > Metazoa > Chordata > Actinopteri > Syngnathiformes > Syngnathidae > Entelurus > Entelurus aequoreus. Next base: position 49,010,218 of record NC_084746.1, on the reverse strand, counting down.
GGGGCGTGGCAGGGCTGACGGCGAGACACAGCTGGCAGGTGATTAGATTTCACGGGTGGTACGTGTTAATCTAATCATCTGTTGTCTTTAACAGTAAGCGGCCGGGAGCAGGAGAGGAGAGAGTATATGGGCGTGACTGAAAAGTCACGTTCTGGTGGAGAAACCTTTGTTAAAAACTGCACGCTTGGCTCTTGTGCCGTGTCTACAGTGGAACTGCTAGGAAGCAACTTCCACATCTGCAGATGTGCGTACAGTTTTTAACAAAGGTTTTAATGTACATAGGTTTTCTCAAAAGTCTTTCTCTCCCAGAACGTGACTTTTCAGTCACGCCCGTATCCTCTCTCGTCTCCTGCTCCCGGCCGCTCACTGTTAAAGACAACAGATGATTAGATTAACACGTACCACCTGTGAAATCTAATCACCTGCAAGCTGTGTCTCGCCGCCAGCACTGCCACGCCCCTGTCTGATGGTGCTCTGTCCTCAGCACCATGGACAGAGGTGTTGACCTTCGCTCCTGCAGACAGCGCTGGCCACATCTCCCTCCACACTAACCAACCAACCAAACAGTTTATTAACTAACCAGTGTACTATCTGTTGCCATGTGATGGCACATGTTTTTAAAGCTTTGTGTGTCAGCAAACATCCATTGTTATGCCCCATGGTTACTTAACGTAGGCTACTAAATTATTGGACAACATGGTGGCCTCCAGACTAGCAATATACTCTAAGGGAAGTCAGGATCTCAGGGGCGTCAGATGAAAATTAAACATCACAGCCCTACCTTAGGCCATCCACAAGGTCAGAAGTAAGTAGATTGTGTATTGACCCTGTGACCCTAGCTTTATCTCTGGCCAGACAGATTTGGAACTCGTTAACAGCCCAAGGGCCAAGAGGCAATTCTGGAACAGAGACGTTCACTCAACTAAGAAGGGGGCTGCACTGGGGATATAAAGATGGGTGTTGGGCGCACACACAGAAGTAGAGATATCATTTGGCTAGATCAGGGGTCGGCAACCCAAAATATTGAAAGAGCCATATTGGACCAAAAATACAAAAACAAATCTGTCTGGAGCCGCAAAAAATTAAAAGCCATATTACATACAGATAGTGTGTCATGAGATATAAATTGAATTAAGATGACTTAAAGTAAACTAAATGAGCTCAAATATAGCTACAGATGAGGCATAATGATGCAATATGTACATATAGCTAGCCGAAATAGCATGTTAGCATCGATTAGCTTGCAGTCATGCAGTGACCAAATATGTCAGATTAGCACTCCACACAAGTCAATAACATCAACAAAACTCACCTTTGTGCATTCACGCACAACGTTAAAAGTTTGGTGGACAAAATGAGACAAAAAAAGAAGTGGCATAAAACACGTCCTAGAAAGTCGGAGAAAGTTATACATGTAAACAAACTAAGGTGAGTTCAAGGACCGCCAAAATTAGTAGGACAAAACGGCGCTCGCCAAATACTCGAATCAGTGAAGCATGTTTAATACAAACAGTGTGCTTTATAACAATTAGGGAGGTTTGTGTCATGTTTGTCCTCCTACAGAAACCATATTAAAACAAAAAATATATTTTTTTCCCCTCATCTTTTTCCATTTTTCATACATTTATGAAAAAGCTCCAGAGAGCCACTAGGGCGGCGCTAAAGAGCCGCATGCGGCTCTAGAGCCGCGGGTTGCCGACCCCTGGGCTAGATTCTCCTCACAGGTATACTGCAAAACCTGGTATGATGCTGGCTTGTTCAATAAAGTACTGTAGTCTTTGTTCAACGATCATCACTGGTGTCTTCCTTGATCCTTCACACACCCAAGCCACCCGTCAGCCCAGGAGAAGGTGGCAAGGTCAAAACACCAACTAACGAACTAACTAACTATTATACAGCTGATGTTGATAGGAATTAAGAATGGAACTAGCCAACTCACTAACTATGGGGGCAGAGCGGCCATCCACTTCAGGGTTCCTGGTTCGATTTCAGCTTCCGCCATCCGAGTCACTGCCCGTTGTGTCCTTGGGCAGAACACTACGTCCACATTGCCCTTTGGGTTTTCCACACAGGGAGACTTTATTGACCGAGAAGCCAAACCACGATGTGCCAGATACGGTCCTCAGGCGCTACATGATGGCTGCCCACTGCTCCTTCTAAAAAAAAACGGACTATTCTACCGCCAACGTCGATAAGAATGTAGAATGTTGAAAAAAAGAGATTCAAGAGGTACCTGCATGTTTTTACAATTTACTTTAAACGATGGTTCACTTCGCTTTACACCAGGGGTCTCAGACACGCGGGGCCCGCGGGCCAATTCCGGCCCGCGAGTCGTTATTTTGCGGCCCGCACTTTTATATGAAAATTTAATGTTAGTGCGGCCCGCGAGTTTTATATGAATGGCGCTTGACAGCGTCATACTTGCCAACCCTCCCGATTTTTCCGGGACACTCCCGAATTTCAGGGCAACCATTCTCTCGAATGTCTGCCGATTTTCACCCACACAACAATATTAAGGGCATTAGCGCCCTCTACAGCCTGTACAAACCGCGTGCCAGCCCAGTCACATGTTGTATTTGGCTACTGTACACACACGTAAGTAGGGATGATGTTTGATAAAAAATTATTGAGTTCGAGCCTATTATCGAATCCTCTTATCGAACCGATTCCTTATCGATTCTCTTATCGAGTCCAGATAGGTTGTTGTATATGGAAGAAAACACAATATTTGGTTTAACAAAAGCTCACTTTTATTATATAAGAAAACAATTTAATCTAATAAATAAATAAATATTGACTGTTACCCCCCTAAAAAAATTAAATTAAATAAATAAATATTGACTGTTGTTACCCAAAGTATATTAAGTGGGATTTTTTCAGAAAAACAAATATATACAGTAACACAAAAACAACCTGTCTCTGTGATCACTATAGGTGTATAAATAATAATATAGTTTTAAATAAAATCAGTCCCTTGGGCACAAAACTGAAAATAATACAGCTTTCCAAAAAGTGCACTTCTGCTGCTATTTGACATAACTGTTTGTTATGATGCTTTGACATTTTTGCACTTCATTTCTTTATTGAAAGAAAATTCTATGAAGAGAAAAGTTCTTTGCAAATGTGGATACAATGCTTAAAAAATGAAAAGTTAAAGCTAAAAAAAGAAATACACTTTGAGTTAACATTATTTCTTTATAGGGGGAAAGATGTTATGAGCTAGGGAATATAACAACTACACTACCCAGCATGCAACGGGAGTGACGAGCATGCGCGGTAGCCCCGAAAAGTGTTGTTGCATGTCGTCACCCGGCAGCTAAGAATGAGCACGCTGTGAAAGTAAACGTCAAGAACTCAGCCAACACGCCACGTCTGCATTATTTATAATTAGACAGACAACACATATAAAGTGTGAATTTGTTTTGTTTACAAGGAAAGAAAAACAAAAGTTAAAAAAGGGAGATATGTTGTATATATATGTATGTGCTGCGGTTGCTTTAAGAACGTTGTGACAGCTGCCGTAAAGGAGGTACGTTGCTAGCCTGGTTGCTATGTTTCCGGTTGGTCGTAAAAGTGTTCGTCATGTGTTTGTACCCTGCTCAAATCTCTCAGTAAAGTTATTCATTGGATTATACCTTTTGTTTTGAACTTTATTACACCTTGGAGCGCTTTTTCCCGTCCATTTTTTTCCTGCTTTCGCTATCTGCGCCTAATGACTGAGCTACGTGACGTCATTTCTTGTGATGTCTCACGGAGCATTTCTGGTCGGGACGGGATTCGTTCCCAGGGATTCGAATAAAGAACCAAGTCTTTTTCTTTACTATAGTGGTCTCGATAACGGGTACCGGTTCTCAAAAAGGGATTCGAGTCCGAGGACTCGGTTCTTTTCTTATTGAACAACCGAGAAAACCGGTTTCGAGTATCATCCCTACACGTAAGTGACTGCAAGACATACAGTACTTGGTCAACAGCCACACAGGTCAAACTGAGGGTAGCCGTATAAACAAGTTTAACACTGTTACAAATATGCGCCACACTGTGAACCCACACCAAACAAGAATGACAAACACATTTCGGGAGAACATCCGCACCGTAACACAACATAAACACAACAGAACAAATACCCAGAACACCTTGCAGCCCTAACTCTTCTGGGCTAGAATATACACACCAGCTACCACCAAGCCCCCAACCCTGCCCCCCCCACAAATCAACCCCGCCCCTCTGTGCGTCGGTTGAGGTGGGGGGGGGTATATATTTTCAAGTATTTCTTATATATATATAAATAATCCGTTCACGAATGAGTATATCCGTTCGGCCACCGTGTTCAATGGAGAAGTCTGATCTACAAAATGTACAGGCAGCATACCCCTTCCCCTTCCAGCTGTCCTGGATGAACTGAAATGATTTTTTCCGATCATTTTGGAACTTGCAAGCGTACTTCTTCTTCTTATTCGTCGTCGCCATGTCTCTTCTTAGTTCTTCTGCTTCGTCTGTGTTATGTTTTTGGACATTACTACTTGCCGTAGTTTTGAAGCAATGCATGACGGGAATCCGGATGTTGTGTGTCAGTGTATTAACGTGCCGGCTGGAATAAACACACACTGAGAAATAGCTCCGTGCCTGCCTACTTTATGGGTTATAGATAAACCTATGGATAACGGAGACATATAATAGTCTCCTTTTCAGGTGAGAGAGAACGCTAAAGGCACGCCCCCAATATTGTTGTGCGGGTGGAAATCGGGAGAATTTCGTGAGAATGGTTGCCCCGGGAGATTTTCGGGAAGGGCACTGAAATTTGGGACTCTCCCGGGAAAATTGGGAGGGTTGTATGCTTTACACTTGTGTGACAGTTATTCATGTTAATATTCAAACATTGCCCGTTCAGTTGATGTTTTGTGATGGTGGCGGTTTGACCCTGGAAATGATTATTTTAAAGGCCTACTGAAATGATTTTTTTTTATTTAAACGGGAATAGCAGATCCATTCTATGTGTCATACTTTAACATTTCGCGATATTGCCATATTTTTGCTGAAAGGATTTAGTAGAGAAAATTGACGATAAAGTTCGCAACTTTTGCTCGCTGATAAAAAAAGCCTTGCCTGTACCGGAAGTAGCGTGACGTCACAGGAGCTAGGATTACTCACAATTCCCCATTGTTTACAATGGAGCGAGAGAGATTCGGACCGAGAAAGTGACGATTACCCCATTAATTTGAGCGAGGATGAAAGATTCGTAGATGAGGAACGTTACAGTGAAGGACTTGAGAGGCAGTGATGGACGTATCTTTTTTCGCTCTGACCGTAACTTAGGTACAAGCTGGCTCATTGGATTCCACACTCTCCTTTTTCTATTGTAGATCACAGATTTGTATTTTAAACCACCTGGGATACTATATCCTCTTGAAAATGAGAGTCGAGCACGCGAAATGGACATTTAAAGTGACTTTTATCTCCACGACAATACATCGGTGACACACTTAGCTACTGAGCTAACGTGATAGCATCGTTCTCAAATGAAGATAGAAACAAAATAAATAAACCCCTGACTGGAAGGATAGACAGAAGAGCAAAAATACTATTAAACCATGTACATGTAACTACACGGTTAAAAATTCTCACCCTGGTAAGGCTTAACAATGCTGTTGCTAACGACGCTAAGGCTAATTTAGCAACTTAGCAGCCGGACCTCACAGAACTATGATAAAACATTAGCGCTCCACCTACGCCAGCCAGCCCTCATCTTCCCATCAACAGCCGTGCTCACCTGCGTTCCAGCGATCAACGGCGCGACGAAGGACTTCATCCGTGGGTTTGGCGGCAAGCATCGGCTAGGCGTCTTCTATCAGGGTAAGTAGTCCTTGTTGTGTTGCTGTAAGTTTTGTACTTAGCCGCTAAGACACCGATCGATCCCACCTACAACGTTCTTCTTTGCAGCCTCCATTGTTCATTAAACAAATTGCAAAAGATTCACCAACACAGATGTCCAGAATACTGTGGAATTTTGTCAAAGAAAACAGAGCTTTGTGTATTGTGTCCAATAGGGCCCAAACACTTCCGTGCATTTTGTGACGTCACACGCATAAATCATATCCAAAGGAGATTTTCAACCGGAAGTGTGGCGGGAATTTTAAAATGTCACTTTATAAGTTAACCCGGCCGTATTGGCATGTGTTGCAATGTTAAGATTTCATCATTGATATATAAACTATCAGACTCCGTGGTCGCTAGTAGTGGCTTTCAGTAGGCCTTTAAGTACCATTATTTTCTATGGGAAAACGAAAGCGCTAATATCGGAATCACTCACCATTCTCGGCGGACATCCTCTTGCTCTCCAGCTGGCCCACGTTCAGCCTCTGCTCGGTGTACTCGTGTCTGATGTCCTCCCGGGCGGCCAGCATCTTCAGAGGGTTCCTGGAGGCCTGGACGTTCCTGGAGGGACGCACCGAGCGTTTGTGCTGCACCATGGCCGACGTGAGCCTGGTGGAGTTTGGAGACAAGTTAGGACAACATGTGGCGCAATGCGGCTGCTCTCCAAGGCGCTCACTTGGGACCCTGCTGAGAACCAAATATGGCGTCAAAGTCCTCGCTGAGCTCGATCCGAGTGGGGATGTGAGGGAAGTCGGCGACGTGGCGATAGAACTTGGTAAAGATCTCGTCATCCAGCTTCATCACTTCCTTCACCGCCTTCTCCGTGACTGTCAGGGTGGTCTCCTGCAGGTCTGCCACTAAGAAGAATGTGGTTTAATTGGAAATGTAGTTAGTTGGTTTATATAAAGGATGGAGATTACCTTTGCTGTTCAGACGTCCCAGGAAGGTTTCCAATTTGTCAAGTTTCTTGTCTGACTCCATGTCGGCTCGAGCTTCAATTTCTATAGTAGAAACACAGTACATTTTTCTTTTATATTAGAGTAATCTTTTCATGTGAGGTCCACTCTTTGGTTAAACACTTGAAGGTGTTTTTATAGACATTTAGGTGATCACTAGGATTCATTTATCAAGCACCTTCTTGAGGTTTGCCGATAACCGCCGTGCCGCTCTTGAGCTTGGTGGAGACTGGCGACAGGATGGGGCCGATGATCGAGGCGGACGCAGTGAGGCCTGTGGACGTGTGAGAGGACGAAGATAAGACACACTAAAAGTGTTATCTTGTAAAACAAACACAAGCACTTGAGCGCACTTCACTAGTGTGGTAAACACTCAGAAAACCATTGGCGTTTCAGTGTGATGGCGGTACTAAATCAATATGAAACCAAGTATCTTTTGGACAACTTTTTTTAATGGTCAACATTTAAAATACAGCTATGGCCAACAAAACACACACACACACACACACACACACACACACACACACACACACACACACACACACACACACACACACACACACACACACACACACACACACACACACACACACACACACACACACACACACACACACACACACACACACACACACACACACGACAAATACATTAAAATAAGACAATAATTGCCGTTAAAAGTGTATCAAACAAACCTTTAACGAAGTGATCACTGAAAACTCCTGATTTATTCGACTCTGCTCCCTTGGACTGGTGTGAGCTGCATGATTTTCTTGTCGTCTTTTCCCAGAAATCGTGCACTTTACCGCCCTTTTTGATAACCTATCGAGGAACTCTGAGGAAACGTTTATCCTCTCCACGATTTGAACGAGGAACTCTGAGGAAACGTTTATCCTCTCCACGATTTGAACGGTTCGTACAGCCGAAAACAAACCAGGCATAGGGCCTTTTTTCTTTGAGAAAGGCTAAATGGTGCCTAGTACGACCACCACTAGTATTCATTGGGCGGGACGTGAGCCAGATGTGATGTCAGGAACATCGCAGCAATACCTGGTTGCCAATCAGGATGCTTTATATGCTTTTTACCCCCATGTTGCATTGCATGTTTATCTCCTGTACCTTTAAAGGCCTACTGAAATGAATTTTTTTTATTTAAACGGGGATAGCAGATCCATTCTATGTGTCATACTTGATCATTTCGCGATATTGCCATATTTTTGCTGAAAGGGTTTAGTAGAGAACATCGACGATAAAGTTCGCAACTTTTGGTCGCTGATAAAAAAAAGCCTTGCCTGTACCGGAAGTAGCGTGACGTCACAGGTTGAAAGGCTCCTCACATTTCCCCATTGTTTACACCAGCAGCGAGAGCGATTCGGACCGAGAAAGCGACGATTACCCCATTAATTTGAGCGAGGATGGAAGATTCGTGGATGAGGAATGTGAGAGTGAAGGACTAGAGTGCAGTGCAGGACGTATCTTTTTTCGCTCTGACCGTAACTTAGGTACAAGCTGGCTCATTGGATTCCACACTTTCTCCTTTTTCTATTGTGGATCACGGATTTGTATTTTAAACCACCTCGGATACTATATCCTCTTGAAAATTAGAGTCGAGAACGCGAAATGGACATTCACAGTGACTTTTATCTCCACGACAATACATCGGTGAAGCACTTAACTACGGAGCTAACGTGATAGTATCGGGCTTAACTGCAGATAGAAACAAAATAAATAAACCCCTGACTTGAAGGATAGACAGAAAATCAACAATACTATTAAACCATGGACCTGTAACTACACGGTTAATGCTTTCCAGCCTGGCGAAGCTTAACAATGCTGTTGCTAACGACGCCATTGAAACTAACTACAGGACCTCACAGAGCTATGCTAAAAACATTAGCTATCCACCTACGCCAGCCAGCCCTCATCTGCTCATCAACACCCGTGCTCACCTGCGTTCCAGCGATCGACGGAGCGACGAAGGACTTCACCCGATCATCGATGCGGTCGGCGGCTAGCGTCGGATAGCGCGTCTGCTATCCAAGTCAAAGTCCTCCTGGTTGTGTTGCTGCAGCCAGCCGCTAATACACCAATCCCACCTACAGCTTTCTTCTTTGCAGTCTTCATTGTTCATTAAACAAATTGCAAAAGATTCACCAACACAGATGTCCAGAATACTGTGGAATTTTGCGATGAAAACAGAGCTTTTTGTATTGGATACAATGGTGTCTGAATACTTCCGTTTCAACCATTGACGTCACGCGCATACGTCATCATACATAGACGTTTTCAACCGGAAGTTTTGCGGGAAATTTAAAATTGCACTTTATAAGTTAACCCGGCCGTATTGGCATGTGTTGCAATGTTAAGATTTCATCATTGATATATAAACTATCAGACTGCGTGGTTGGTAGTAGTGGGTTTCAGTAGGCCTTTAAGGTTTTCCTGCTCACCAGTGGTCTTTACCTGCCCTATGTCTGCTATCTCTGCATCCTGGGGTTACAGATTAACCCAACCGTGACAGAAAATATTCCATTTATAAATCCGAATCCAATTAGACGCTATAAACGAGGGATCACTGTATTTATTAGTCCCTCATTGTCCCTGAATTTTCATCTTGAGATATTTTGGATAATAATATGCTTCCGTATACTGTATTTATTATATGCCTCCAACTTCAACCCTTTTCTGTTCCCAGTGCACAAAGCAATGTCAATAAAGGCCTGCTTGGCGGAGTTTGCAGTGTAAGAGAATGGAACTCTGAACCTCACAAATGGACCAACACACTCCAAACTCCCATAGAAAGTGTTCTCAGGTTGAGCGCGAATGTTATACTTTATTCTTATTAATGATTCAAAGGGTTTTTTAAGACGACGCATGCAATTACCTTATATGATTCAAAGGGTTTATTATTTTGTTTGGTGCTGACCTTTCTTGACCATGCGTGCAGCCACGGTGTACTGGCCCGAGTCGTTGGCTGCTCCCTTCCCCTTCGTCTTCCAGGCATCCTCTCTGACAGAGATCATCTGCTTCCTCTCCTCGATGGTCATCTGGGCCTCGTTTTCCTCTCCCACCTGGTGACTCTAAAAGGCATAAACCAGATTATTCACGTCAGCGGGTGGACATATGTGCAGGATGGCGCCAACTGACAGCTTTAGGGGATTTGGTTGGAACGGTTTTAGGTTTATCTTCTGTTTGGATTTCCGGTAAAGCAAAGTGTCAAACTCAAGGCATGGTAGCCAGATCTCGTCATTTGATAGCCTAGAAATGTGCGTACTTACTTACTAAATATATTCATTGTTTCCATTTTGACATAAAAATATATGTAATGACTGACATTGCATAGGTTTTAAACATTTAATATCTGCTAATGCACCAGATGTATTATTAGGAGAGGCAATAATAGGCACTACATGATTCGATACGATTTTGGTGTGACAATTCCGAATCGATTCAATACGATTCTTGATTCAAACCAATATAATAACTAATGAAACCTTTACAAAACAGGTTACCTCATTTTGGTTGTTGACGTATGACGTATACAAGCAGAAAGTAAGCTAAAGGGTAAAAAGATATGCGGAAGTTGCGTCCTAGCGAGTGCCGCTGATCACACACTTTCACCAGAGTCTGCCGTTCAGAGTTGAAGAAGGTTTATTAACCGTCAATATATTTTGCTCTCTTGACTTTTCAGTCTGTCGTCTTCCTCTCCAACAACCCTCCTCCTGCTGTTCCCGACCGCTACTGTTAAAGACAACCGGTGATTAGACAACTCGTACCACCTGGGAAATCTAATCACCTGCTAGCTGTGTCTCGCCGTCAGCACTACCACGCCCCCGTCTGATGGTGCTCTGTCTTCAGCATTTGCTCAATATGTTGAAAAATATTCTTAAATGAAGTAAATGCTAGTGCCATCATCTTGACATAATATGCGCTCGGCATCACGTTTTTTTTTTTTTCATGCTTGAAATAAGAAATGATTACTTTAAAAAAGTAGTTTTATACTTGTGAGTGTTGATGACACAGCTTTGCATCAGTTGATATTCTAGTTTCAAGCATGTTTTACTCAATATATGTCATAACATCGCAGCAATCTTACTGAGATCATTTAGGACCAAAACCCTTAAAACACTAACATAAAATCTGCTTAGTGAGAAGAATGATCTTATCAGACAGAAAATAAGCAAATATCACCCTTATTTGAGATATCTAATCTTACTTAGATTTCAGTTTTTGCAGTGTATGCACGTACAACACCTAAAACCTTTAGTATATACAAAGATTGTTTATGTATTTAACAATGATTTGCTTACTATGGTATATTATATATTTATTATTTATTTGTTCACTGTTCTCTTACAGGGAACAATGCCATTGGATAAAATTGCTATGGTATGAAAAGGGGTAGGATTAAATAAGCTCTGCTTCTTCCTACTCCTTTTCGGACGTGCTGTAATGAAACAACTGGAATTGTGTGACGCATTACATTGTATCGTACGCATGTTCGAAATATACTGAACTGAACTGAATGCATAGGCAATTGTGTAATAAATATGAGGCAATTGTGCAGACAAGCGGCCCTCTGAAGGCAGCCATAACTGCGACGTGGCCCTCGGAAACAAGTTTGACACCCCTGCTGTAAAGCAAAGTGCTGTGTTATTGCAGAGCAAATATGAGAGAACGCCATGCCCCACTAAGAGTTGAGGGTAAGTTGATGTGTGAGAGCAATCACTCATGCAGGAGCAGCGTCCAACCAAGCGGAAGATTTGATGCAGTCGAGCAAGGCCGGCAGACAGCAATCTAATCTCTGCTTGTACACCAAGCCATGACAGGCGGGTCAAAGTGGGTGTCCTTACCTGGGCGTGGGGGTCAATGCACTGACACTTTTGGCCAAGGGAAAAAGGAGGAGAGAAAGTGGAGGAGAAGACAGGCTCCTGAGGATGGAGAGGTGGATGGATGAGTGGACCAAAGAGGCAGAAGAGGACAATGGTGGGATGCAAAACCGGAAACTAATATTGGTATTAAAGCACTTCCGATACTAAAGTACTATGTGTTAAAAATAATTAAAGAGCGTTGACGTGCATTTTGATAGTCTGGATTCATTACATGCATATTAGTTTGGTGAATATTTAAAGGGTTCCCCTTTAAAAAAGTACGGAACACACAATAGGGCTTCCAGAACTACCTCAGTTGGTTGTTTAGTTAGTAGTTTTAATAATGAAAAAGTACACAGTGCTGATTTAAGTTTTGTTTAGAAATAGTGGCAACACATCACATTTAAGTGCTAATGGGAATAACAAATTGGCTATACTAAATTATTTTTACTCGTCACCTATTGTATTGTATTGTCAATAATATTAAAACATTAGATTTATAAGCGCTTCTAAACTCAAGGATAGTTTACATTAGATAAAGATAAAACAACTCCATTATATTGTTTTATTTTGTATTGTATAGTTTTATTTTGTATTGTTGTTTTATTTTGTATTGTTTTTTTATGTACTGTATTGTATTGTTTTAGTTTATACAGTGTTTTATGAATTGTATCGTATTGTTTTATTTTACATTGTACTTGATGGTTTAATTTTGTATTGTATTGTTTTATTTTGTATTGTATTATATTTGATTTTGTACCGGATTGTTTTATTTTGTGTTGTATTGTTTTATTTTGTATAGTATTTTTTTTGTATTGTGTTGTATAGCTTTATTTTGTACTCAATTTTTTGTATTGTATTGTACTGTTTAATTTGTATTGTTTTGTTGTATTTTGTATTATACTGTATTGTATGCTATTTTATTATTTTGTATTGTCAAAAATATTATTAAAACATTAGATAAATAAGCACCTGTAAACTCAAGGATAGTTTACATAAGATAAAGAAAAAACAACTCCTTTATTATATTGTTTTATTTTTTATTGTATAGTTGTATTTTGTATTGTTTTATTGTGTACTGTATTGTATTGTTTTAGTTTATACAGTGTTTTATGAATTGTATCGTATTGTTTTATTTTACATTGTACTTTATTGTTTAATTTTTTTGTATTGTTTTGTAATGTTTAATTTTGTACTGCATTGTTTTATTTTGTATTGTATTATATTTTATATTGTTTTTTACCGGATTGTTTTATTTTGTGTTGTATTGTTTTATTTTGTATAGTATTTTTTTTGTATTGTGTTTTATAGCTTTATTTTGTACACATTTTTTTGTATTGTATTGTACCGTTTAAGTGTATTGTTCTGTTGTATTTTGTATTATACTGTATTGTATCTTATTTTTTAATTTTGTATTGTACTCTATTGTTTTTTGTTGTTGTACTCTATTGTTTCATTTTGTACTGTATTATTGAATTTTGTGTTGTATTAATTATTTTACGATTTTTTTTAAATTTTGGATTGTATTGTTAAATTTTTAATTGTATTATTTTGTTTTGTAATGTGTAATAATAATAATAATAATAATACATTTAATTTATAAGCACTTTTCAAAAAACCCAAAGCCAATTTAGAATATACAGATAAAATAATTGAAATTAATTATTTTATTTTGTATTTTTTATATTTTTCAGTTTCATTTTGTTTTGTATTAGATTTTTTTTTTATTTTGTATTGGATTATATTGCATTACTTTGTATTGAATTGTATTGTTTTATTTTGTATTATAATGTATATTTTGCAGTGTAATGTTTTTGTTTATTATATTTTTGAAAATTTATTTTATTATACATTTATGAATACATTTGTACAAAATGAAAGAGAGACAATTTGTTGTCCATGTTGACAAGTCCTGTTACAGATGTTATAAATAAAAGTGTGCATTGGTATTATCCTTGTAAAAGCAGGTTATTTTAACATTGGAGGTCATTTGATTGTGTACCTAATGAACTGTCTGATGAAGGTGATTCATTTTCATGCATTTTCTGTCATTGCAATGAAATTTTTCTGCACCAAAACAACGTTGTTAAAAAATGTTAATGTCTCATTAGACCAGTTGAGCAAATTAAAAGCTGAGAAAAGGTTGCCGTGTTGGCCTCGTTCCAAAAGCCATGCAAGCGCAGTTAAAAGACTGAGGCGGCGCTTCATTCAGCCTCCCGGCACTCAAACATGATTGGACGAGGCAACTCCCCAAACTAGGAGGCGATTGGCTGGGACGTGAGGCCTGATGGCGCTTACCCACAGCTGCTCTGACACAGCCACAGATGAATAGTCGGGGACGACCACCGCTTCCTCCTGGAGGGATGGGACACAAGGGGTGGTAAGAGGGTAGGGAGGTGGGGTTTGAGGGTAGATGAGACGTGGGTGATGGGTTTCATCGCCATCTTACACATTTAAAGTGGCAGCGTTCCCTGCAGAATGCTCATGTAGATGAAAATGTGCACATCACATCACTTTTAATAGACAGTTCGTTCATCCATCCATTTTTCAAAGCACTTCCGATACTAAAGTACTATGTGTTAAAAATAATTAAAGAGCGTTGACGTGCATTTTGATAGTCTGGATTCATTACATGCATTTTAGTTGGCTGGCTAGGAAACAAACAAAAACAAAAAAACAGGCTTTGCTACACATCTTAAAAAGCAACCTGGAGCTTATTATCGGTCAGTCACAACAAAGATAGGAGTTGTAAGTAAGTAAGTAAGTACATTTTATTTATAAAGCGCTTTTCACAAAGCACTGTACAAAACATAGGTGAAGTAAAACAACAATTCAAATAAAACAGGGCCAACATCATAAAAAGGATACAAAGTGGATTAAAAATGATAGTTAAAAGGTGCATTAACTAAAAGCTTTACTAAAAAGAGAAGTTTTCAAATGCTTCTTAATAGTTTCAACACAGTCAAGATCACTGGTGCAAATTGTTCCAGAGTCTGGGAGCTATAGCCTGGAATGCCTGGGGCCGTACTTATCAAGCTTCTTAGAATTACTCCTAAGAAGTCTGCTAAGAGTTGACTTAAGAGTAAATAAATTCTTCGCTGAAAGCTGCACTTAAAAGTTAGTTATCAAGCGTCTTACTCACACTTTCAGCGAAGTGTAGGACTGAATCTTAAGTGTCACACTCAGAGCTGAATTACGACATTACTATGTGCCGTAAACGCAATTTTAGGTGACGTCATTTCTGTGTCCATAGAAATGACCAATCACGGAAGGGAATCCGTTGTCTAAGAATAAAGAAATATCTTGGAAATATTTAAGTGGACAATGGGAGTGTATATTTTGACAATAAACTACAAAATAATACAAAACAAACTAGTCCCCGCCGGCACTCACGCTACCGCTCCCTCTCTTCTCTCGCCCACACACTCACTGACGTCACTCACCTCACGGCCACACACATACGCTACTGTCATAACATTTTCTTTCCAATTCATTAATTAGGCAACTAATTTGAAACTGGTGTGGGTGGCTCTATATATACTAGCCCACTGCAGACACATGCAGAAATCAACAAGGAATCGAAAAGTATTAAATCTGTGACAAAAATAATATCCGCTCTGTCTAAACGATACCGTTTGATCAGCTGCTCGTCATAAAAATAAACATTGTTCCGTTCCCTGAACGTTCGCAGCACGTCTCTCTCGCCTCAGTGCCATCCCCTGCTGGCAACTCCTAACCGCTTAAGACACCTCTGAAGGTCTCTTAAATATCATGGAGAGTAGGAGTGATTCTTAGACTTAAGAACGTTGATAAAAAGCTTTTATTCTTAAGTTTGAGAGTAGGACTAAATTTCGCAAATTCTCAGGACTTAAGTGTAAAATGGCACTCTAAGAAGCTTGATAAGTACGGCCCCAGGTCTCCACGGGGTTTAAAACGAGTTTTTGGGATCTTTAGAACGGTGTTTTTCAACCTTTTTTGAGCTAAGGCACATTTTTTGCGTTGAAAATATCCGGAGGCACACCACCAGCAGAAATCATTAAAAAAATGAAACTCAGTTGACAGTAAAAAGTCGTTG
>NC_084746.1:48976945-48989445 GCF_033978785.1 Entelurus aequoreus | reverse complement strand
ATGGGACGATGAAGTGTGTCATGCTTTCTCTTGAGTGAGCGTGGACAGGAAGAACCGAATGGTAGTGCAGCGTTGTCCCTCACCTCTCCTTGATGGACATCTGTTTGCTGGACATGCCGTAAAGCAGGTCCCCGGATTCTGTGGGTGAAAGCTGATCACCGGACTGGACGTCGAACCTGTTATAGTCGTCGCTGTGGTCCAGGGGCAGGGACTGGGATTTGACCAGCGTCTGAGGGAAGGACTGAGGTTTGGGTGGTGTCTGTGGAGGCACCTGGAGTTTGGGCTTCGGAACCAGTTTCTGAGGTTCGGACTGGCTTTGTGGGGACTGAGAAAATGGTTTGGGATATGTGGGCGGGGCCTGGAGGGGCTGGACGTACAACTGGGGCTTTGGAAGCTCAGGGGGGGTCTGGGGCAGGAAGGGTTTGAGAGGAGTTGGAGGATGCTGGAGGACAGGGTGTGTCTGCTGGATGCTTGACACGTGAGACGCTGTCCTGCAGGACTCTTTGGTGATCGCAGGTTTTAGAGATGCCGGGCCGTCTTGCAGGTCTGAAATGATAATTCATTCATGTACGTGATTATCAATGTATTCATGAGTTGATTAACATGGACCCCGACTTAAACAAGTTGAAAAACTTATTCGGGTGTTACCAATTAGTGGTCAATTGTACGGAATATGTACTGTACTGTGCAATCTACTAATACAAGTCTCAATCAATCAATCAAAACGCTCATTCACCCTAATTAGACTGAAAAATGCTAAAAAGCAGCGCCGTCGCATTATTAATCAATCAATCAATCTTTATTTATGAAGTGCTTTTCATACATAAAAGAAATGCAACACAACCTGCTTTACAAAGTTAAAAACCCATATCCCCCATTATCACATATGTTACACACACACACGCACACACATATGCAACTGTATAAACAAATGATTGCATGGCTGAGTACAGAGGAGACATGTGAGTAAACACTATCACAGGAGCCATCTGCACCAGGAGGTCATCAGACCCTGGCCACCAGGACGCTGACACAAAGCGCCCCCAAAAGCACGGTCGATAACACCTGAGGCAGATGGCGCCCTCTGAGGGATGTTGGAAAGTAAAAATAATAAAACTTGTAAAATAGTGAGAACCATGAGTAGAGATAAAGGATAAAATACAAGTAAGTCATATGAAGATTAAAAAAATTAAAATAATAATAAAAAAGATAAAAATAAAATCAATATACAGAAGATATATAATAAATAAATAGAACAAAATAAAATCTTGCATAACTAATAAGATAAAAAGTAAAGTACGAATGATATCCATAAAATTAAATATTAGGTAAAAGACAAATCAAAAAGGTGGGTCTTAAGCCTGCTCTTAAAAACATGAACAGTCTTCATTTATGGAGTAGACCAAAGCCGCCCCAATGGTCTGTATGTTTCTATATATATATATATATATATATATATATATATATATATATATATATATATATATATGTGTGTGTATACAAACCCCGTTTCCATATGAGTTGGGAAATTGTGTTAGATGTAAATATAAACTGAATACAATGATTTGCAAATCATTTTCAACCCATATTTAGTTGAATATGCTACAAAGACAACATATATGATGTTCAAACTGATAAACTTTTCTTTTTTTTGCAAATAATCATTAACTTTAGAATTTGATGCCAGCAACACGTGACAAAGATGTTGGGAAAGGTGGCAATAAATACTGATAAAGTTGAGGAATGCTCATCAAACACTTATTTGGAACATCCCACAGGTGAACAGGCAAATTGGGAACAGGTGGGTGCCATGATTGGGTATAAAAGTAGATTCCATGAAATGCTCAGTCATTCACAAACAAGGATGGGGCGAGGGTCACCACTTTGTCAACAAATGCGTGAGCAAATTGTTGAACAGTTTAAGAAAAACCTTTCTCAAGCAGCTATTGCAAGGAATTTAGGGATTTCACCATCTACGCTCCGTAATATCATCAAAGGGTTCAGAGAATTTGGAGAAATCACTGCACGTAAGCAGCTAAGCCCGTGATCTTCCATCCCTCAGGCTGTACTGCATCAACAAGCGACATCAGTGTGTAAAAGGATATCACCACATGGGCTCAGGAACACTTCAGAAACCGCAATACCAACTGATTACCTTAGTTTTATCTAAAGGTTTATCCGTCCAAGCTTGTTTTGAAGGGTGCAGAGCACATCGCTCTAACTATCACCACACTGGCGTGTGACATGACCACTCCCTATGCAAAGCACGATTGCCTTTAAGCGGTCAAAAGAAACACTGTGATTAATTGCTTAATCTTCATTAATTTATGGTAACGCAATAAATAAATAAACATTTTTATCACACATTAACTCGTAAACATAGACAGCCTTAATGACCGACCTAATTATATATATATATACTGTATGTATGTATATATATATATATATATATATATATATATATATATATATATATATATTGACGGGACAAGCGGTACAAAATGGATGGAGGGCTGTGAATCTTTGGGCACCACACGATTCGATTCGATTCTTGGGGGTAACGATTCAATCCAGAATCGATTCTCGACTCAGAATGATTCTCGATTCAGAATCAATACTTTTTTTTAAATAACATTGGGTCCCAGTTCTATGATTAACTACATTTCTCCATATAATAGATAAACAGCTCTGATCAATATACACATTACTTCAAAGAAACTGGTTTTGTTTGATAAAATTCGACCAAAACATTTACTAAAGTGGCTGGAGAAGACAGACTTTGGAAAAAATGTCTGACGAATATAAATAAATAAATAAATAAATAATCGACTTTTGATTTTTTTTAGTCGATTAAGAATCATTACACATAAGCATCATAATTAATTCGAAAATAAATTTTTTTACACCCCTGATATATATATATATATATATATATATATATATATATATATATATATATATATATATATATATATATATACACATACAGTATATACTAGATAAATGCTTTAAAATGTAATATCGGAAATTATCGGTATCAAGAAGTAAAATTAATGACTTTTTGAAACGCCGCTGTACGGTGCGGTACATATCCGGTAAAACACGGACGTAGCCTAGTATACTCTGGACTGAAGCTGTGTGCCTTCATTGTTTTCGTAGCTGTTGTTTTGAGGCATGTTTAAAAAAAAT
Organism: Entelurus aequoreus; assembly: GCF_033978785.1. NCBI lineage: Eukaryota > Metazoa > Chordata > Actinopteri > Syngnathiformes > Syngnathidae > Entelurus > Entelurus aequoreus. The sequence goes on along the minus strand of NC_084746.1, from coordinate 48,986,256 downwards.
AAAAAAATAATGCACTTTGTGAAAGTCAAAGTATAGTATTTCCCATAGTTGTAGTGGGTATCAGGATTATCTCAGGGAGAGCATGTCCCAAATTCTGTTTTGAGGCATGTTAAAAAAAATAATGCACTTTGTGACTTCAATAATAAATATGGCAGTGTCATGTTGGCACTTTTTTCCATAACTGGACTTGAAGTTGTCTTATTTTGGAAAACCTTGTTTTTGATTGATTGATTGAAACTTGTATTAGTAGATTGCACAGTACAGTACATATTCCGTACAATTGACCACTAAATGGTAAGACCCGAATAAGTTTTTCAACTTGTTTAAGTCGGGGTCCACGTTAATCAATTCATGGTAAAGTTACATTGTTTAATGCATCCAGCGGGGCATCACAACACAATTAGGCATAATAATGTGTTAATTCCACGACTGTATATATCGGTATCGGTTGATATCGGAATCTGTAATTAAGAGTTGGACAATATCGGAATATCGGACATCGGCAAAAAAGCCATTATCGGACATCTCTAATATATACTGTATATATGTATGTGTGTAATATATATATATATATATATATATATATATATATATATATATATATATATATATATATATATATATATATATATATATATATATATATATATATATATATATATATATATATATATATATATATATTAGGGATGTCCGATAATGGCTTTTTGCCGATATCCGATATTCCGATATTGTCCAACTCTTTAATTACAGATACCGATATCAACCGATACCGATATCAACCGATATATGCAGTCGTGGAATTAACACATTATTATGCCTAATTTGGACAACCAGGTATGGTGAAGATAAGGTACTTTTTAAAAAAATTAGTAAAATAAGATAAATAAATTAAAAACATTTTCTTGAATAAAAAAGGAAGTACAACAATATAAAAACAGTTACATAGAAACTAGTAATGAATGAAAATGAGTAAAATTAACTGTTAAAGGTTAGTACTATTAGTGGACCAGCAGCACGCACAATCATGTGTGCTTACGGACTGTATCCCTTGCAGACTGTATTGATATATATTGATATATACTGTATGAACCAGAATTTTAATAACAGAAAGAAACAACCCTTTTGTGTGAATGAGTGTAAATGGGGGAGGGAGTTTTTTTGGGTTGGTGCACTAATTGTAAGTGTATCTTGTGTTTTTTATGTTGATTTAATTAAAGAACAAAAAAAACAAAAACAAAAAAAAACGATACCGATAATAAAAAAAACGATACCGATAATTTCCGATATTACATTTTAAAGCATTTATCGGCCGATAACATCGGCAGGCCGATATTATCGGTCATCTCTAGTTAGTACTATTAGTGGACCAGCAGCACGTACAATCATGTGTGCTTACGGACTGTATCCCTTGCAGACTGTATTGATATATATTGATATATAATGTAGGAAGCAGAATATTAATAACAGAAGGAAACAACCCTTTTGTGTGAATGAGTGTAAATGGGGGAGGGAGGTTTTTTGGGTTGGTGCACTAATTGTAAGTGTATCTTGTGTTTTTTATGTTGATTTAATAAAAAAACCAAAAAAACCCCCCCCAAAAAACCAATACTGATAATTAAAAGACCGATACCGATAATTTCCGATATTACATTTTAAAGCATTTATCGGCCGATGATATCGGCAGGCCGATATTATCGGACATCTCTAGTTAGTACTATTAGTGGACCAGCAGCACGCACAATCATGTGTGCTTACGGACTGTATCCCTTGCAGACTGTATTGATATATATTGATATATAATGTAGGAACCAGAATATTAATAACAGAAAGAAACAACCCTTTTGTGTGAATGAGTGTAAATGGGGGAGTGAGGTTTTTTGGGTTGGTGCACTAATTGTAAGTGTATCTTGTGTTTTTTATGTGGATTTAATAAAAAAGACAAAAAAAAAAACATAAAAAAACGATACCGATAATAAAAAAACCGATACCGATAATTTCCGATATTACATTTTAAAGCATTTATCGGCCGATAATATCGGCAGGCCGATATTATCGGACATCTCTAGTTAGTACTATTAGTGGACCAGCAGCACGCACAATCATGTGTGCTTACGGACTGTATCCCTTGCAGACTGTATTGATATATATTGATATATAATGTAGGAAGCAGAATATTAATAACAGAAAGAAACAACCCTTTTGTGTGAATGAGTGTAAATGGGGATTAGGGAGGTTTTTTTTGGGTTGGTGCACTAATTGTAAGTGTATCTTGTGTTTTTTATGTTGATTTAATAAAAAAATAAAAATAAATTTAAAAAAACAAAAAACGATACCGATAATAAAAAAAACGATACCGATAATTTCCGATATTACATTTTAAAGCATTTATCGGTGGATATTATCGGACATCTCTAATCAAAACTACTCAAATGATACAACGGAGAGGGGAATTACGGTGCAAGTCTGGATAAAGGTTCCAAAATGTCTTTTTGGGGGGCACATTGTTCTGAGTAAATAACGGATGCACAATCCAATACACAGTACAGTAAAATCTGGTGCTGATCCAGATGAAGATGGCTGTCTTTATGTACTAAGGACCCTGCATCCACATTGATTCAGGAACAATCTCTCCTTCGAACCACAGCAAGATGACAGCTGAAGGAGGCTCGAAGCGTTTATCGTGTCAACAAGCTGGTCAGGCCGGTTAGCCTGTGACTGTTCAACCAATGACGCCAAGGAGGGAAGTGTTCTGTTAGCTCGGACACATTTGGGGAAAAGGGCTTTCCTCTCTGGAGGACAAAGGGATCCGCGAGGCATGGGGGGAAAAAAAATGTTAATGAGATGCTCTCTCTCTCTCTCTCTCTCGCTCTCTCTCCGTGACAGCCAAATCAAATAACCCTCACCCAGTTTTCCGTTCGTCCCCAAAGAGGCAAGTGCGGAAAGCAATCATGCGTGGGAGCACGCTGCATAAAACAATGAGGACTGTCCTCCGCCCTTCCTCTTCTTGCCTTTTGTGTCCACTCACATACCGCCTTGTAGTACCCTAAAAAGTATCTACAGCACCTTAAATAGTCTCCTTCACAAGTCTCTTACCTGAGAGTCCTGCTTGGATCCGAGTGCTGCCGTGACCTCCCTCCTGGGCTCCTGGGTCGGGATGCGGCTCCGGCTCAGCTGCCGAGTGTCGAGGCCGAGGATGCTCCCAAGCGTCCTGCTTCCTGTCGCGGTTGTCCTGGTCTTGGGAAGGCCGGTCCTGCTCGCTGTGGTCTGCGCCTCCCCACCTAACATCCTCCGCTGCCTCCCCCTGATGTCTGCGAGCAGGGAGAGCCCCGAGCCCCTCTGAGCTTTTCGGGAGGAGAGGGGAGGAGTCTGCTTCCAGCTCAGGTTGGCCGGGATCCCCCGTCTGGGTCATGGAGAAATATTTCAGCGCCCTCTCCTGGTGGATGTTTGCAGTGCCGGGAGACTGTTGGGCGCGGACGTGAGGGATGGCCGCGGCAGAGGCGGTGGTGGTGGTGGTGGTGGCGGCGCACCCTCCTTCGACGACAGCGCTGCCGCTGCTACCTCCGGGCGTCATGGTTACCGTGGTAACAGAGGCTCTGGAGGTGGCGGCTGCTACGGAGCGGACCACAAAGGCGGGGAGGGGCTCCAGTTTGATTTGGCTGCTGTGTTTCAGCTGGAACAACACGAATAAAACGCCACATCATTAAGGGTGATGGCGCTATCTACACGGGCAAACACTGCGTGGACAAAAGTATTGAGACGAGAGCTTAGAACAGCTTCCGCTCTTCTTTTTGCAAGATTTGAGAGCCTGTCTTCATTTGTGAGGTCAGGGGTCACGAAGAGGGATGTTTACCTTTCAGTTTTGTACTGATATGGTTGTAATTTCTGGAACTTGGGACAAAAACGGTACCAATTTATGGTACTTTGGTGAATGATCATCTGGTAAACTTTTTTTTTTTTTAATAATACATTGAATAATGTTTGTAAATGTAACCGTGGAAGTTGCCCTCCAGGGGGTTCTTCGGACCACCAAGTACTGACATGACAGTCCGGTTCAGGATCACAATATGGTTTTATTTTCCAATAAAGTCTCTCTCTCTCTTGCTTTCCAGCAATTTTTTTTGTCCGTCTCAGGCTCCCTCTCGCTCTTACTCCAGCTCCAACAACTCTCTCCTCCCGGCTGCTGCCTTTTAACAGAGCGACAGGTGATTAGATAACCAGGCCCAGGTGGGCCATCTACGCACCTGTCGCTGATCTCGAAGCCGGTCCTTCGCTGCAGGTCCGCAGGCCACGCCCCCCTCCACAGTAACAATAAACTGTGAACTGACAATAATAACTCTGCTGTCCAGTTGTTATATCTTGTTTTCTTACACTTTTGATTATCATTTGCAAGTATGCATTAACTTCAGTTTGTCCTAGGAGTAATTTGCCAGAGTCAGGAAGTGATTTTTGCCATTAAGTTGAATGTATCAGTCTTGTCTTTTGTTAAGTCCAATGACATTTTTATACTGCATATTGTACTTATTACACACCTGCTGTTGGATTGCAACATGCATCTTAGTTGTAGTTTTCATCTAGGGATGTCCGATAATGGCTTTTTGCCGATATCCGATATGCCGATATTGTCCAACTCTTTAATTAACGATACCGATATCAACCGATACTGATATCAACCGATATATACAGTCGTGGAATTAACACATTATTATGCCTAATTTGGACAACCAGGTATGGTGAAGATAAGGTACTTTTTAAAAAAAATAGTAAAATAAGATAAATAAATTAAAAACATTTTCTTGAATAAAAAAGAAAGTACAACAATATAAAAACAGTTACATAGAAACTAGTAATGAATGAAAATTAGTAAAATTAACTGTTAAAGGTTAGTACTATTAGTGGAGCAGCAGCACGCACAATCATGTGTGCTTACGGACTGTATCCCTTGCAGACTGTATTGATATATATTGATATATAATGTAGGAACCAGAATATTATTAACAGAAAGAAACAACCCTTTTGTGTGAATGAGGGGGAGGGAGGTTTTTTGGGTTGGTGCACTAATTGTAAGTGTATCTTGTGTTTTTTATGTGGATTTAATAAAAAAAATTTTTTAAAAAACAAACAAAAAAACGATACTGATAATAAAAAAAACGATACCGATAATTTCTGATGTTACATTTTAACGCATTTATCGGCCGATAATATCGGCAGACCGATATTATCGGACATCTCTATTTTCATCATCAAATTTGGAGGCGTTGAGATCGCCATGCAAAGTCGCTAATGCTAATCAGATGCATGTCTATGGCAAAACCCAAAGTAAATTAGCACAGAGCTAGCGCATTTTAAAAGGCAGAGCCTTCCTTTTGAGTGCTTTCCATCCGACATGCTTGCTTTGTTGGCAGGGCCGTGACCAGGATTTGAAAAATACCCAGGTCAAAAATTGGTGGTCCAAGAGGAGCTTTAAAAGGTCCGATAATGGCTTTTTTGCCGATATCCGATATTCCGATATTGTCCAACACTTAATTACCGATTCCTATATCAACCGATACCGATATATACAGTCGTGGAATTAACACATTATTATATCTAATTTTGTTGTGATGCCCCGCTGGATGCATTAAACAACGTAACAAGGTTTTCCAAAATAAATCAACTCAAGTTATGGAAAAAAATGCCAACATGGCACTGCCATATTTATTATTGAAGTCACAAAGTGCATTATTTTTTTTTTTAACATGCCTCAACACAGCAGCTTGGAATTTGGGACATGCTCTCCCTGAGAGAGCATGAGGAGGTTGAGGTGGGGGTGTAGGGGGCAGCGGGGGGTGTATATTATAGCGTCCCGGAAGAGTTAGCGCTGCAAGGGGTTCTGGGTATTTGTTCTGTTGTGTTTATGTTGTGTTACGTGTGTTTGTCATTCTTGTTTGGTGTGGGTTCACAGTGTGGCGCATATTTGTAACAGTGTTATAGTTGTTTGTACGGCCACCCTCAGTGTGACCTGTATGGCTGTTTGCATTCAATTGTGTGTGTGAGAAGCCGTAGATTTTATGTGACTGGGCCGGCACGCAAAGAAAGTGCCTGTAAGGTTTATTGGCGCTCTGTACTTCTCCCTACGTCCGTGTACCACTCCGTACAGCGGCGTTTTAAAAAGTCATATTTTTTACTTTTTGAAACCGATACCGGTAATTTCCAATATTACATTTTAAAGCATTTATCGGCAGTCCGATATTATCGGACATCTCTATTCGGAACCCATCCCTACTGATAATGGAGCTGTTGTTGCATTTTTGTCATTGCACCCCTGCATTTCCTTGTTTTTGTGTTTGCCCTCCTTTTCGTTTTTTGTTTCTCTCCTTAGTTGCCATGGCGCCCCGGGGAGGGCAGGAGCGCACCTGTATGCAATCACCACAAGTAGGGATGTCCGATAATGGCTTTTTGCCGATATCCGATATTCCGATATTGTCCAACTCTTTAATTACCGATACCGATATCAACCGATACCGATATCAACCGATATATGCAGTCGTGGAATTAACACATTATTATGCCTAATTTGGACAACCAGGTATGGTGAAGATAAGGTACTTTTTAAAAATAATAATAAAATAAGATAACTAAATTAAAAACATTTTCTTGAATAAAAAAGAAAGTAAAACAATATAAAAACAGTTACATAGAAACTAGTAATTAATGAAAATGAGTAAAATTAACTGTTAAAGGTTAGTACTATTAGTGGACCAGCAGCACGCACAATCATGTGTGCTTACGGACTGTGTCCCTTGCAGACTGTATTGATATATATTGATATATAATGTAGGAACCAGAATATTGATAACAGAAAGAAATGGGGGGAGGGAGGTTTTTTGGGTTGGTGCACTAATTGTAAGTGTATCTTGTGTTTTTTATGTTGATTTAATAAAAAAAAAACAAAAAAACAACAACAACAAAAAAAAAAATGATACAGATAATAAAAAAAAACGATACCGATAATTTCCGATATTACATTTTAACACATCCGATATTATCGGACATCCCTAATCACAAGGCTTCTTGAGCTGATTGCGTCCACCTGGAGGTGTTGGATCTTTGTTTTGTACTTTGTTTTTTACTAGTTTTTTCATGGCACAGGCTACTCCCTCCTGTATTTGTATTCTCTCCAGAGCTCTGGGGCCGTACTTATCAAGCTTCTTAGAGTGCCATTTTACACTTAAGTCCTGAGAATTTGCGAAATTTAGTCCTACTCTCAAACTTAAGAATAAAAGCTTTTTATCAACTTTCTTAAGTCTAAGAATCACTCCTACTCTCCACGATATTTAAGAGACCTTCAGAGGTGTCTTAAGTGGTTAGGAGTTGCCAGCAGGGGATGGCACTGAGGCGAGAGAGACGTGCGCGAACATTCAGGGAGCGGAACGATGTTCTGGATTTGTTTGATGACGAGCAGCTGATCAAACGGTATCGTTTAGACAGAGCGGGTATTATTTTTGTCACAGATTTAATACTTTTCGATTCCATGTTGATTTCTGCATGTGGCTGCAATGGGCTAGTATATATAGAGCCACCCATACCAGTTTCAAATTAGTTGCCTAATTAATGAATTGGAAAGAAAATGTTATGACAGTAGCGTATGTGTGTGGCCGTGAGGTGAGTGACGTCAGTGAGTGTGTGGGCGAGAGAAGAGAGGGAGCGGTAGCGTGAGTGCCGGCGGGGACTAGTTTGTTTTGTATTATTTTGTAGTTTATTGTCAAAATATACACTCCCATTGTCCACTTAAATATTTCCAAGATATTTCTTTATTCTTAGACAACGGATTCCCTTCCATGATTGGTCATTTCTATGGACACAGAAATGACGTCACCTAAAATTCCATTTACGGCACATAATAATGTCGTAATTCAGCTCTGAGTGTGACACTTAAGATTCAGTCCTACACTTCGCTGAAAGTGTGAGTAAGACGCTTGATAACTAACTTTTAAGTGCAGCTTTCAGCGAATAATTTATTTACTCTTAAGTCAACTCTTAGCAGACTTCTTAGGAGTAATTCTGAGAAGCTTGATAAGTACGGCCCCTGGATTAAAGCTTCTTGTACTCAGTGCTGTCATCTCCTCTTTGCTCCAGGGTTCCCGCTTGGGCGTAACCATAACAGCTGTTCTACTTCTTCCACACTAAACTCCTCCAAACATGCACTGGAACAAAAAAGGTTTCCACCTCACTTGTTCCCAAAAAGTTGCAAGTATATCTTACACAAAAAGTGTAGGAAGGCGAATTAAAAGTAAAAAGGTCCAATCCAATCTCTGATTAAATTCAATCTCACTTTTGTCCATGTAGCGCAGATATCACGTTTCTTCATATAAACATTGTTAATATCTACACCAGGGGTGTCAAACTCATTTTAGATCGGGGGCCACGTGGAGAAAAATCTACTCCAAATTGGGCCGGACTGGTAAAATCACGGCGCGATAACTTAAAAATAAAGACAACTTCAGATTGTTTTCTTTGTTTAAAAATAGAACAAGCACATTCTAAAATTGTACAAATCATAATGTTGTTTTTGTGTGTGTTTTTTTTTTACAATTACCTGTTGCGGTTATACTTTATTTGTCGTTATTTAAATTTATGAATAAATTATGTGACATTGTTCATCAGTCAACTCATTGGTGTTCATTTTCAATCCATCAAGATAAAAAAATGATATAAAAAACAAATGACAGTATGTTATTTATGTAGTTTGATCATTTTCCTTGACTGATGTACAAACATGTGGTTTATTTTGTACATATGTAGCATCATCTACAAAGATACAAAGAATTGCTATGGCGACATCCAGTGGACACATTTAGAACAGCAGTTTCTTTCATTCAAAAATTTCAGGTTAATATTATACTTAGCAAACTCATTCCAAAGGCCGGATAAAACCTGTTCTGATCTGGCATTCGGGCCGTACGTTTGACAGCCCTGGGGCCGTACTTATCAAGCTTCTTAGAATTACTCCTAAGAAGTCTGCTAAGAGTTGACTTAAGAGTAAATAAATTCTTCGCTGAAAGCTGCACTTAAAAGTTAGTTATCAAGCGTCTTACTCACACTTTCAGCGAAGTGTAGGACTGAATCTTAAGTGTCACACTCAGAGCTGAATTACGACATTACTATGTGCCGTAAACGGAATTTTAGGTGACGTCATTTCTGTGTCCATAGAAATGACCAATCACGGAAGGGAATCCGTTGTCTAAGAATAAAGAAATATCTTGGAAATATTTAAGTGGACAATGGGAGTGTATATTTTGACAATAAACTACAAAATAATACAAAACAAA